>NW_027180229.1:20000-42500 GCF_036669925.1 Montipora capricornis | reverse complement strand
CTCTTTTCTTTTTTTCTTTCTTTCTTTCTTTCCTTTTTATACTACGCTTTATTTTTCTATCTTTCTTTCGTCTCGTCTTTCTTTGTTATTTCTACTCTCCTCTTTCATTTTCTTTCCATGTTTCTGTTTTTCTTACGCTCTCAAACTTATCTCTCTTTCTTTCTATTCTTATAGTCTCCTTCTTTCTTATTTTTGTTATGTATTTATTTTGTATTTTATTAATTTATATTAAATTATATTGATTTATATATTTTATTATTTATTATTTATTTTAATTCATTTTGTTGTTGGTTTTTCTTTTTTTCGACCAGTCTTTCTTTTCCTTTTTTCATTTTTTCGTTTTTCGCGGTTCTAACCTGATAACCATGTCTCGATTTACTCAATCGTATAATCGAATCTTGATTTACTCCATTGTATAATCGAATCTGGATTTACTTGATCGTATAACCGAATGTCGACTTACTCGATCGTATAATCGAATCTTCATTTACTCGATGGTATAATCGAATGTCGATTTACTCGATCGTATAATCGAATCTCAATTACACAATCGAGTGGTATTAAAATCAAAAGAACGAATAGGCGGTTGGGTGTCATTCACAATATGCATCGAACTCGTTTCTTTATTGAGTCATCTTTCCCTCGTTTACCACAAGAGTTGAATGATCCGACGTGTGGATGTGTGGAAATGTGGACGTGTGGACGTGTGGACATGTCGACGTGTAAATGTGTGGACATGTGGATGTGTAAATGTGTGGACATGTGGACGTGTGAACGTGTGGACATATTGACATATGGACATGTGGAGGTATGGACGTGTGGACATGTGGAGGTGTGGACCTGTGGACCTGGACAGGTGAACGTGTGTCTTTGCCCAGTGTGTAGGAGACAGTAGCATTGCTTGTGGATGGTCAATTGTTATACGGGAACGTTTTGTTTGTTGATCTGATTCTGTAATTCATGTGCTTTACAATATGTTCGTGTTCGCCATCTTCTCCACCACTGTACAAAGTCGTTTCAAGGGATTGTGGGCACGTGAAAAGAATTAATTAATCTGGAGTTGTGGACGTGTGGACATGTGGATGTGTGGACGTGTGGACATGTGGACGTGGAAATGTGGACGTGTGGACGTGTGGACATGTGGATGTGTGGACGTGTGGACATGTGGACGTGTAAATGTGTGGACATGTGGACGTGTGGACATATGGACATGTGGAGGTATGGACGTGTGGACGTGTGGACATATGGACATGTGGAGGTATGGATCTGTGGGCCTGGACAGGTGAACGTGTGTCTTTGCCTAGTGTGTAGGAGACGGTAGCATTGCTTGTGGATGGTCAATTGTTATATGGGAACGTTTTGTTTGTTGATCTGGTTCTGTAATTCATGTGCTTTACAATATGATTTGGCTAATTATGCCATGTTACGGAATGAATTTGGTGAAGATCTGATGACGTAGACTGTGATGGTTTACCTACAGAAGCAACCCAGATATTTCTCACAAGGCTGTAAAAAAAAACCGAATCGTGCAAAAAATGGCAGGAATGAGCCCAGACAATGCTAGGTCAGCGAAGGTAACGTATCCTTGTTGTATGTGTCTGAATATGTGTCTGTACATCAAACGAACCAGCGATGCAATGATCATCTTATTCATCGAACCAACGAACCATGGAACCAACGATCTATCGAACTTTCCACACACCCATCGAACCAACGAACCTTCAACCCATCGAACCAACGATCCATCAATCCAATAACCCAATAATCAACCTTATAAGCGATGTTAGTAATTATGGATATGGGAGTGACGTCAGTTGTGGGTTCTTACAACGGGGTAAAGCCCTCATGTCCGACCCTTCCTTCGGCAGCTTTTCTTTTAACCCCGGTTCAACAATTCTTGCTTTTCCTAATCTCTTTCTTGACCTAGGTCTTGCACCAGACATAAAGTGCGTATAATAACACGTAAGACTTAGTCAAATTCAAAAACAAGTTTTACTCAGTACGGAACACAACACAACATGTCTTCACTCCATCGTGTCCAGTCCCAGTCTCCAATAATGGTCGTCTCGTGAATTAAACTACATGTAAATGTAATTTGCCAATCCTTGTCATTGAGCTACGATCATCATTATTGAGGCAGAACTCTGAATTGCAACACGAAATATACGAGAAACTGGAGGATTGTATAACTAGGTACTGTACCAATATATGGTAGATCTGAGGCAATCGATTTCTAGAATGTGTAAAACCCGGAGAATGTTGCTGCAAGTAAGATTAGATATGATCAAACAAAACACCTACCTCTTACTGTGAAGAGATCCTGAATGGCTGAAGTTACGAAAGGGTTTGTTTTTATGGAATATGAAGAGAGACGTGGCTTAGGTATTATGATTTAATGAATCCTTTGGAGTGCTTGACCCATAAAAGGTTAAAGCTCCTTTAGAGCCTCGTTGTTTGGGTGGCTGGTTATGCATTCAAATTCCAGGCGGTGCAAACCTGCTTAATTAATTTAATTTAATTTCTTAGCAGGTGAAATGAACTCATCCTTGTTCGTATACTACGCCATACGTGACAAAATATCCGCTAAAAAAATGTCCGCTAAAAAATAAAACAACTTGCACAATTTACAATCTAGTTGACAACAATTAGCATTAGCTTGTTTGTTGACCAAATCAAATTCCTCGCAATTTATGTCACTTCTCTTGTTGTGCAATTCATGTATTCAAGGCCCGCGCATCGAATATCAAGCTCGATGATTTCAATTCAAGATGCTTGTTTTATAAATCAAGAAGGGAGAGAATAGCTTTTAATCAATTCTATTTTCGAGGGGGGACTGGACATTAATAATGGCAGGCAATTTGTTCTTCGCTCCAAATGCGGCCGAGTTTTTCGAAAGTTTAGTTTCCCTTTTGCAGCAATGTGAATTATGTCGTCAAGAGAATTCCAATGGTGGTCTTGCAGAATTCCTTGGAAGGCGCCTTGAAGAGTATCAACGCACTTTGCGCGTGATGTATGGCAGAGTAAGGGAGTCGGTTTCTGGTGAAGAAACTGAACTCACTCGAGATCTGGAACGTTCGATCGAAGTAATTAGTAGGCAACTGGAATCTCTGACAACACTCTACAGTGATCATGATCATCAGATTGACGCAGAAATGACTAGCATGGAGGAGGATTCAACCCTTTTTATTATTACAAGATCAGATAATGCTGGAAGGCCAAGGTACGAAATAATGCAAGAGCAAATTCATTCACTCTGAAAGGCGTGGGGTTTCGTTTGGTAGATATTGCTAGAATTCTTTGTATGTCAACGACTCAAGAATTTGGTATGCCACTTGGCCACAGTAATTTTTCGTCTCTTCCTGACGAAGAACAGGACAATTATATTAGAAACATTATCTTGATAACTCCACAGTCAGGTGTTGGTTTGGTGCAAGGAGCTCTCAGGTCAAGGGGCGTAAGAGTGCAAAGGCGTCGCCTAATAGAACATATTCGTATTGTCGGTATTGGAACTAGCTTGCAATGGAGGCTAATGCGGGGGAATCTTTTCAAATGCAAATACTTTCTAATATATTTCCCCGCATTAGCCTCCATTACAAGCTAGTTCCAGTCCAATACCAAGAATACGAATATGGTCTATTGAAGCTCTCCAGCGACTTGATCCTGTTACATCAGTGTTACGACAATCACGAAGAATCATTCATCGCACATATCAAGTTTATGTTTAAATGCTTACTTTCCGAGTACTGGCGAAATGTTTTGCGGGTAGTGATGCTTGTATTATTGTACAGGAGGGGCGAGGAGTGGGGGGAGGTGAAGTTTAGGGGGTGGAATTAATCAGGTCACTAGGGTTTACCCTAGGTAAAAATAGGGAAGGTATAACATTGGCTCAATTGTGCCAACCACAGGAACGAAATTCCCTTCATTTCCACAGCCAATGAAGCTCTGATTGGCACATTAATGACAATAGGTGACGTCAATGATATCTTCCCTATGCAATACGGATGTTGATAATAGATAGTTACGTAGTCTTTGTGTTGCGGTTAAACACTTCACAACTAAAGGGCTTGATTCTGTACGGACCTTATAGTGCATATTTTCAGCTGGTTTGTAAGGTTTGCCTTAGGTGTTGCTAGTAACAAAATGTTTTGCTACCTGTTTGTGTGACGAAAGGAGGGGGCCTCAGCATGTGGAAATTGTCACCAGTTGAAAGAAAGTATGCACATGGACTTTCTCACTTTAGAAAATATAATTATTTGAAACCGGATTTTCACTTATTTCCCCCCCCCCCCCTCCAGTTGCTATTAGGGGAGATGTACAAGGTGAGGAAGAGGGGAATGCAACTCCCCTAAAAACCACTGTGTGGGAGGCTATTTCACTTAGGGAGGAATTGCAAACAAAAGTTCTTTCCCGGGACTAACCATCTCCACTTTAGGGGTACATTTGTCATTTTTTTCCCAGCCTGGAGGAGACCTATTGTTAATTTGTTCGTCCGTTGTCGCTGCATACTTGTTACAAAACAAAGGAAAATAGAAAACTAGCCTAGTTTGTGCACACAAGGAAAAAGTAAGTCTTTATTGACCGGACTCCTCCAGCCTTCAGACCAAATTGTTTGAATTCTTCATCATCACATAGGCATATTGACGGCGATCACAAGTTGATTGAGCCTTATCACTTCGTGATACATGGTGGAATTTATGGTTTTTCCAGACTCGTAGTCTATCTGCATGCATCTACAAATAATCGTGCAAGTACTGTACTTGCACTATTCAGAGAAGCTACAAAACATTATAATGTTTCATCAAGAGTGCGAAGGGACAGGGGTTTGGAAAACATTGAAGTGGAACGGTTTATGATACAAACCAGAGGGCTGAACCGGGGAAGCATCATAGCTGGTACAGTCGAACCTCGATTATCTGGACCTCGATTATCCGGATTTCTCGATTATCCGGACTTTTTCTGTGGTCCCAATTTTGTCATGAATATTTATTAGTCATAATCAAGATCCGTTTTCTTTTTAAAACTACAGCGTTGAAAAGTGAAGTAAAGGCGAGTTTGTTTCGCTTTCAAAAAGCAAAATAAAACAGCGCGCACACATCGTAACTAATGAAGAACTTTCGAATGAGTTCTGATTGGCTCGTTTGGCGAACAAGCTACATTACGTCATGAATGTTTATTCACGATCATCATGTCCTTGAAGCGTAAGCGATCTGTTCTTTCGATAAAAGATAAACAGGCTATAATTTTGCGATTAGAGAAAGAAGAAAAAGAAACTAATTCGTCAACTGAATATGACGTTAGTAAACGGCAGATATCTGATATCCGCAAGAGCAAGGAAAAGATCATGACGTTTGCCGACACGTGTACAGGTATTCACAACGAACAGTAAAGGTGTGGACCACATTTTTTTCGAAACGATTTGTGAATGTTTTGTTTCACGATTAAATGTCGCTTTCTTAATTTAATCAGTTTTTGTTCCTCATTAATATTCATATTCTCGATTATCCGGACCCTTGATTATCCGGACTCTTTCTTCTAGTCCCAACGAGTCCGGATAATCGAGGTTCGACTGTACTTCAGTACACAATCAGCAGATTGAACGCTTATGGCAAGAGGTTAACAGAGTTGTGGTATCCAGATTCCTGAATATACTTATTTTTTTTGGAGAGTAGGCAAGCTTTTGACCCTAATGACGAGATTCATCTTTATGCCCTGCACTTTGCATTTCTACCTTTGATAAATGCAGCACTATATGAATTAAAGCAACAGTGGAATAATCATCCAGTCACCAGTGAATCAAAGTATAGTCCAAGACAGCTCTGGACACAAGGCATGCTTCATTTACGCAACTCTAACTTATCTGCTGTCAGAGATGTTGTAGAGGGTGAACATGTAAAGGAGTTTGGTATTGAGGCGGAGGGCCCTTTTTCCACTGTACAAAGAAATCAGGCATTAACTATTCCAGAATCTCCCATGTTGTCAGACGCTGAGGAACTAAGACTTAGACAGGAAATTTCTGCAGTGTCGCTGGATGAGAATGGAATCATGAGTTACCTGATAGCCTTAGCAGTACTCTCAAGACTTGCACAGTAAGAGAGAAAAAGAAATCCAATAAGCATTCTCAGTGTGAGTGCTGATGATCATGCAAGGAATTGCTTTCTGAACAGCACTGGGGTTCTTTGACCCTGTATTTCTGCAAACATTGTTTAAGATGCAAGGGAACACGAATAGGGTAAACAGTTGTTAAAAAAAAGTTTAAACTGTAAACAGTGCAGAGTTTACAATCAATGAAAGCCCCTGGACGTTTGAATTTACATCTCAAATATAAAACAAAATTGGTAACTGTCTTTTGTCAATGAAGATGGTACATTTTACCTCCCCACAGAAATGGAAATGAACCAGATACTTTAAATTTATCTGCATCACTGAAGGCCTTGAGACCCATTTCTCGAAAGTTGCAAAGCTCATTTCTGAAAATGTGTAGTGTAACGTGAACTGCTAGATTTTTATCCCATATGAACCATGTGGGCGTTAGCCCTACTGATGGAACTGGGCCCACACAAGGACAGAGAAAAACTCTGATCAGGGTGGGAATTGAACCCACGACCTTGGGGTTAGATCTCCGCCGCTCTACCGACTGAGCTACAAGGTCAGACGGGAGCAGGCCGTGGGAACTGAAGATGTTAAAGGCACGGCAATAAACATGTACAAGTAAAAGGAAAGGTTACGTTTATACAAACGTTGGCCGTGTAGCGCTTATATTTTAAACAGAATTACTAGATCTGCTTATTTTAAAAAGTAGGTCTTTTCATATCATTGCAAAACATGAAGGCCAAATTTGTTCAAAGTTTTAAGGCTGGTCATTTTTAAGATAGTGGAAATTATGGCACCCAACTAAGCTGCACACCATAAGGTTACCAAGCTATTTCAGTCTTTCTTGTACAGGGTTCTCCCAAAAATTTGAAGTAGACGGAGGAAAATTTCAAGTAGCAGGCGAAAATTGCTTACCTTGCCAAGCCAGCCCCAAAAATCCATGTACATTTTCCCTGATTAGCCGTTAAGCCCAGGTTGAGTAGATGGCGATTTTTGCCAGTCGCCAGAGCTTGTGGAGAACCCTGCTTGTAAACCTTCATTTCCTTGCACTATTTTTACAAATTTCTTTTGGGCCGGCTATAAGCCACAGGAACTCAAAGGATGGCCTACTTGATCAAGAAAAACACTCATGTTGTAATCAACTGCTGAGTGTCATTCTGTCTTGTTCGTACTCATGATCAACATGCAACAGAGAAAACATCGTTTGATAATCTTGAGGGGTGGCTCTTAAGTAAATAAAAGAAAGACCATGGCTGCTAAGGAAGCTGTTTTTAGTCAAGAGCCCTTAAAATAGGTTGCATGGATGATGGTTCTTTTCAGTAACTTTTTCAATGGAAATCTGATATCACTTAAATCAGAAGGTGCATGCGCAACTGATCCCAGTCCTCTGCCGTGCATTTCAGAGAAAAACAGGTAAAAGGTCTCAGGAAACGAAAGGAAGAGGCAGTTTGTTCATCGGATGGGAAAAGTCCCATCATTTTTCGTCTCTTTGGAACTGATAGTTTGAAAAGTGTATCAGAGGAGGGCCTTACAACATCATAATTCTTTTGGAGAAATAATTCCTTTTAAAATCCATGCTACAGATTTTGTGTTAAAATGTTCTCATACTGTTACGTTAAAAATTTGTGAAATTTTAAACATACTATTAGCTAAGTCGCTGAGTTTTTAGGCATTTTCTGTTTTAATCACATGCTTTTCCAAATATGGTTGTGAGTCAAACCCGACAAAGGAATGTTAAATGGAACACACTTGGCAAATAAAGATAACTGTAGAGTTTAAGGAATTCGAGAAATGACTATAGGAATGGGTCCATAGCAATGGTTTGATAGTTAAAAGCCACCCCCTTTAGTAACGAAAATAACGTCCCAAACCTGTATGTTTGCTAAAGCAAGAGCTTGGTCAAGTAAAACAGTAACTATTTTGATATGTTTATTTGAAATTATATTTTTATGACCAGTACATTGTTAACATGGCACAAAATAATTTGTGACTCACATGTACGTACAGAAGTATGTCCAATGAGTTACTTTAAATACAGCTTCATTTAAAAGGGGACAAAGAAAGCTGTTCAGGATACTGAATATCCAAATCTCAATCATCTTCCAGTAAAGATCATTGTTGTTAATGTCAACAAAAATGTTGGTAGCTTAAATACCGATGGGTTCAACATCAACTGCTGTGAGATCAGCTCTATTCAACTTACACAAGAATAATGTTTAATGTTGCATGCATAAAGTGGAAAGAAGTTATTTATGACCACAATAATAATTATGGTGTTCGTTAGTCTAAGATCAACGTGTAGGAACAGGAACAAACAATTTGTTAAGGATCAAGGTAAACACTGAACAGACCAGATGCACTCCACAAAGTCTTCATACATTCTCGCTTGAACTGAAAATGGTTCTATCCTCTTCCATAACCAAGATGCTGGCACGTAATCGCAGTATTCATAGTCCTCCTGAAATCGTGACAACTGTTGTCGATGGTTGGTAGGGCCAGACTAAAAAAACACGAGTCTGCATCTGGGTATACCATAGTGGTGAATCTCATGCTTAACTTACAAGAAGGGAGATAAGGATGTCCTGCCACAAACTGAACCATCTGAGCAAGTGGTGGGAGGGAGCTTAGTGATTCATCTGGAACCTCATCTGTCACTGTAAACAGAAATACAGTGCATGCCATAACCTGTTTGAGATAGCTTAAAACCTGCTCAGTCAGGCATTCTTAAAATATTAACTCGATGTACCCTCAAACGCCCTAGGACATACCGGGATATAATCAGTAGGCGAGTAAAATCGTGTGGTCAATGGATTGATACTGAATTTAATAGCTGGAGGATAGAAGGTCATGATACCATATATCTTTGGTTTAAGGGTTTTGACCTTATAAGTTCATTTCTTTCACAAAAATAACCTTCACATTTATTTTACTTTCTTGAAGCATTCATAGAACTTTCTTGAGGAGCAGCCATGAAATTAATCATTTACAGGAAAAATTATTGATGTTTTGCTTTCTTGTAAATGTGAGCTGAATCCAAGTGCAGTTTAAGATTAGATGGTATTTTGTACGGCTCATTAGGGGTGCATTTGATTTGCTTTACTCCGGAATAAGAATGCAAAGCTTTAGTACAAAAAATAACCCCTATGATAATTTTTATGGAAACATTTCATAGAAAACATCTATCTTATGTACTTCAAAAGAAAAATCTAGAGGTTATTCAAATTACTTCTTATTTTTGATTAATGTTCCCCTTTCTGAAGTCAGACAAACAAAAGAATAATACCATACACTATTATGTACCGCCGACCAGCTGGCTGAATTGGGTCATCGTCATTATCATAATCATCAATCCTCTATTTTAAAACGGAATCCAATCACTAATTACAGTGCTCTCCAACTATGCTTCGAATTAACAACTGCTAAAAACAGGAAAGCTAATTACTATACTGAAAGCATTTAAGATTTGTGGCCTGCTTAGCCTATGGACATGGTCAGACTATTCCAGATTACGACACACCTATATTAAAAGCTCTTTGGTAAGTAGCTATAAACTCTAGACCATTATCTGAATAAAGAATTTCTAGTATTCCATGCCTTCACATGTGCTGTTGTAGACAATTGATCAGTGTGGTACTTGTACCGTCTTTCAACTGTGTTAGTTCAAAATACTTGGAGTAACAATTCACAAGCACTGTGAGGACTGCCGTGAGGACCGCGATGAAGTCTGGAAAAATAGATCAAAGATTAAAAATTCAGGTAACCATACGGACGCTTATATAACTGAGGACTTTGCTAAAGCTATTCAGGAAGAGCGCAAAATTTTGATCAAAGCAATGTTGAAAGCGAGGAATGAGCATGGAATACGTGATGCTAAAGTTGTCGGAAGATTTTTATTCATCCACAATGAAAAGTACAACCATCAAAATTTTCCAGATTTTCTAAGATAATCTTTTGTGATGTTTTCTCTTCTTCTTTCAACAGTAGAAAACCCCGTCAATTTGCATTTTTTTTCTTAGTTTTTCAAAATGGCTGTTAATGAACCCTTTTTCATGAATAACAATCGAAGATGTCAAGAGTCCACTCTACAATGGTTTTTATTGTATGTGTTAATGTTCTTTGTGTAATTTTCCGATCCATTACTTTTTCTTCAAATATGTTAGTTTTTCTTTTTTTCGTGCTATTTTTCTTTTCAATTTGGATCTTTTGTTACTTTTGTCACACTCTAATCCCTCTGGCTTGCAACACGCATTACTTTTGTAATCAACAATGAATCTCAGTATTTGCTCTCTTAATGTGAGAGGACTGGGGGACAGCTTGAAGAGACGAGAAGTTTTTAATTGGCTAAGAAAGAAAAAGTATTCAATCTATATGCTCCGAGAAGTGCACTGTTCTGAAAAAAGCAATCCCATGTGGTCTGCAGAATGGGGATATACAACCACCTTTAGTGGCCTTGCCAGTAATCAGAGCGGAGTCGCTGTCCTATTTAATAAGCGTGATACTATGATTAGTGATTATGAACAGGGTGGACTAAAGATGGTTGATGTAAAGATTTTTAGCAAGGCTTTGAAGGCAACTTGGATTAAGAAATACCTCGACCAATTAACCACGGAAAATGGAAACTTTTTTTTTACCTGCAACTGCAAGATCTCGGTGGTGCTACCTTTTTTAGGGGTAATCTAAATCAAAAAGATTTGTTAAAAGTTGGAAAAGTATCGGACGTTTTCCTGCAAGAAATACTGCAAATTTGGTCAGAAGTTACTTTTGAATATTGCATGTCCTCTGTCACCCAGCTACGGTCACAGCCTCTTTGGTTCAATTCTCTTGTACAAGTCGAAAATAAACCAATATACTACGCACTATGGGCTACTAAGGGAATTCATGTTGTCAGCGATTTAATGGTTAATGAGACCACTTTTTTATCTTTCTCAGACCGTTATGGATTTAAACCAAGTTTTCTGTCTTTTCTTGGAGTCATCTCGGCTATAAAGCAGTTGTGGGAAACAACCAATGGGAAAAACCTAAGCGAAGTTTCGGACTACAATACGTTTAGTGAAAAAGTTCTGATGGCAAATAAACCAAACAGAATAGTGTACCAAAAGCTTGTGGAAAAAAAAAGAAAACAGCCCTTGAATAGTCAGATGAAGTGGTTAGCAGATTGCCTAATTGAACCAAACGAAACTGTGGACTGGGTCATCGTGTATCGAAAACCCTTCGAATGTACCAAAATCTCTAAACTTCTAGTATTTCAATTTAAGCTGTTTCACAGGCGATTAGCCACCAATAATTTTCTGAAAAAAATAAACTTTATTGATAACGATCTCTGCAGTTTCTGTCAACGGAAAGAGGAATCACTCATTCACCTATTCTGGACTTGCACTGTAACGTCCCGTTTCTGGGAAGCTTTTAAGGAATGGCTGATCTGTGACAAAGCTCTTCCTACGCTAGACTTGTCACTATCATGAGTTGTTGGTCTAAAGCCTCAATTAATTCAAAACAAGAATCACTACTTGTTATTTTTGGTCGCGAGGTATTACATTTGGACCTGTAGAACACGCAGTCTTTGTCCTAAAATAGAAGGCTTCCACCCATTCCTCTCACAGTACAGTCCTACGACTTGTAATTGAAAGAACCTAATTACTGTTTGTGTTGCAAAGGGATTTGTTTTGTCTTTTTTTTTTTGTATTGTATGGTGTAAATTAATACCCTTTGGTTTGTTAAGTAATTATCTCCTGTCACACCCCTCACGCAACACACAAAGACAAACGAGACAGAAAATCTGTTTCGGCATCTTTAATGAAAAACCGAGAGACCCAAGGGGCCAGAGGAGACCCCAAGCAGAGAGAAAGATGCCCAAACAGATTCAAAGGAGAAAAAGGAGAGTGCGAGAGGGGTATGGCAAGGGAGATAAGTGATAAAATATTATAAATACCAAACTACGACTACAAGGTTTGAATGTGCTCAGCGATGATCTGCGTGAGCACGAGTCTGTTGGCTAAAGGCAGTGATAAATACAACATGTAAGCGTCAGATCGCCAGTCTCCTTGAAGCTTAATAAGCTCTGCTGGGATACCGCACTGAAAAGCGAAGGTAGCGCCGCCTCGACGAAGACTATGACCAGAGAAATCCTTTGGATCCAAAGAGATAAGGGACGCTAAATGCTGGATACCGTCGTTGAGGGACTTCGCCGTAATGCAGGTGAGTTGGTTCGAGGTAGAAGCGAAAGTGAAGAGAGGACAAGCGTCAGGGGCAGGAACCATCCTCAGTAATAACTTGAGAGCGGTGGTTGGGCAGAGGGACGATCCGGGAATGAGGGGAACTGGAACGACAAGGGCTGTATCACCCGCTTGCCGAGTTTTGGTTCTGGTGACTGTAAAACAGGCGCCAGAATCGTTGAAGTGGACGCTACCTCTAGATAAGACGTGTTGTGGAGAGAAACTGTCGAACGCCTGAGGAACGAGATTGGCTGTGCGAAAAAAGGTGAAGAAACCAACCAGAAGGGCGCACCACAAGGCTAAATGGGCAGAGTCGCGCAGATTAAGGTGGGCATGGAAATGAAACAAAATCGACGGCGTAAGAGGAGCTTTGCGGTGGGGAATGTGAATCATGGACTTCTCCAGACCTTTTTGCGTCAGTTTGACATGAATGTCGTCAAAGGCTGAAGCATCCAAGTGACAGAAGACGTGAAGACGCCGCAGGAGAAACTGACTAGAGTGATGAACGCGGCAATTGTAGATGGGGAAGCGGGGAAGGGTTGAAGCTTGTTGAAGTCGCAGAAGTTAAGGTAGGTGTTCCAGACGGAGTGATAGTTTCGCTTGGTGGCTGCGGATAAGGCGAAGTCTTGAATTCGATGGACATGATGCTGTAAATCGCATAGATGGTAACCTGGAATACGAAAAAAAAAATGAAGAGGTGATTACCACTGGCAGTCAAAACGAAACAAATCAAACGAGCAACTATATTCCGTTAAGGTGTTGTAATGAAGATGAGCTGCCTCGTAGAAAATGTGTTGATATTGTGGATCATTGTCCCAGCGAGAGAGAGAATCAGCAATGGTATTCTGGTGACCCGGGATATAAAGGGCACGAAGCTCAAAATCAAAACGGGAAGCATAAAACCAAAGTTCGCGTAAACAGGATTGAACAAAAGGGACACGTGAGCGACCGGTGTTGATGGCATATTCAGTGTTTTGATTGTCAGTTCGTACTAAAATACGCTGGCCACGCAGTTCTTCGGATCACAGTTTGAGACTCACGATGACAGCTAACATTTCGAGCGACGCGATGGACAGCAAGGCTGTGTCGATGAAAGGTGGATAAGAGGAGTGGAAGAAACGACCGTCGAAAAAACCGCCAATGCCGGAAATGCAGGCGTCGGTGCAGAAATGAACAGTCGTGTCAATCCAAGGAGAGGAACGTAAAAGAGAGACTCCATTGTAAACGGCTAGAAACTCGTTCCACCAGCGCAGATCGGCTAGCAGGGCGGAACTGGGCATGAAGCGGGAAGATTTGTGGGGTAGGCGACGGAGGTCAGAAAGCATTCGCTGCATGAAAATTTTTCCGGGGCTGATACAGGCGCAGATATAGGAAAGTTTGCCAATGAGTGACTGTAAATCAGATTTTGTGGTGCGTGGGGAACTGAGCCAAAGACGAATGAGGGCGGAGGCACATGACAGCTTGTCTTCAGGAACTTCCAGAGTCATAGTAACAGTATCGTAAATGAGGCCGAGGAAAACCATTCTAGTTGAAGGAGGGCAATCTTTTCCCGGGGAGGATTCCAGACCCAAGCGGTTGAAAAGGGTTTCAAGTTCCTGGAAGGCTTGAAGAGCGTCGTCGTGCGAGGACTCTACGCCACCAAAGTCATCGATGTAATTCACGCACTGGTGATGATAAACGGAATAGAAAATGTGCGCAATCGCGTTGGTAGTACGTTGGCAAGCGAGGGTGGCTGAACGAAGGCCGAAGGGAAGAACCAGATCAAAGTATAGAAGGTCATTCCAGTGGTAACCGAGTAACTTGTAATCCCTAGGATCAACAGGGATTTGACGATATGCGCGCTTCAAATCCTTCTTAAAAAGGAAACAACCTGGGCCCTTGGCGATGATGAGATTGACAAAGTCGGCAGAGCGAGGAAGAGAAAGATGAAAAGGTTCGTCCAGAAAAGAGTCTTTGGGGATGCCGTCATTAACGGAGGCTCCGGGGGGAAAGCTCAAATCCAAAACGACGCGACGCTTACAGTCATCTCTGGGGACAGTTTGCAGCGGTGAGGTTTGCAGCGGGGACGGGAAAGGGTTCTGGAGAAATGGTCCAGCAGTGGCCCCATGAGAAATTTCGGCTGCAATGAAGGAGTTAATAGCATCTGGGAAACGGATTGCGGAGGAGTGGTTAGATTTGGAAGGTGTAGGAATGGAACTGGAGCGGTAGTTGATGGGCCAACCAAATGCAAGAAAAAGGGCCACTACAGAATCGGAGTACTTGTCGAGAGCGGATTTCCGCGAAGGAATATTCAATTTCGAAGGAACGGGAACACGAGCTCCGAAGGCGTTGGGGTAGGACGACTTGGAGCAAAGGATATGGCGAGCAACGGCGGCATACGAACGGGAACTGGAGAGCGAAGGCTGACCAGATGGCAAAACGGAAACGGGCGAGACTTCGGACGAAGGTAACGGAGCAAAAGGTGAGGTCGAAGATAATGGAGAGTGGTCGGGAGAGTTAGGAGAGATGACTAGTCAATCAGACGTGGGTGGTGTGGGACGGTTTGAAGAAGGCGGTGGTCGAGTAGGACAAGATGCAATAGTATGATCAGAGAGTTTGCAGTAAGTGCAGATGTGTTCCACACCCGGCTGGTGACTGGTGTTGTGACAAGTGCCAGTGCGATTCCATTCGCGGCCATATAACCGTGAGCGGTTGCTGGGACCTGGGACTATGGCATTATTTGCTGACGGTGTTGTGTTGGGAAGTCGCTGAGATTCTGTGATGTTGAATCGCGCTATCTCGCTGAAATCATCGCCCCAGTTGGCGAGGCCGGCCTCGATACGATCTAACACGGCGGCGTGAAAGGAAAGAACAGCGGGCCAATTATACTTTGAAGCGAGATGCATTAAGGACATCAGATGTCGCGTCATGACAGCTTGTTTCTCAGGTGGTTCGGAATTAACAATGTCTAAATAACCGTAAACAAATTCAGAAGTTGTAAGATCTTTAAACTTTTTCCTGGCAAGACCAAATGGGACATGCAAATGAGGCCATTCTTGCGGATTAGTGATACGTGTGTTGTGGTCAAGTTGACCTTGGGACTTACCGGCATTGTGTCCGGAATGAACGGTGTCGAGCAAAGGAATCACTGCCCGTTTAACACTGCTAAGAGACGATAGCGATCGGGCCTTGGCTTGAGCTTCCAGTTCCGAGACTTGGATTTCCAGACGCTGTTTCTCTATTTGAAGTTTGAGTAGCTCCAAATCCTGGGAATTTTCCGGCATGGAGACCGGCGAGCCACGTGGTAGAGTGAGGTCGTCTTGAGGCGAATTTTTTGCACTTGGAGCGCTGTGAGGCGGCTGACTCAGTGAAGGGAGGTCGTAAACAAAACCCGTCGGTAAGGTAGGTGCCTTGACCTTGCGTTTACCGGTGGCAGAAGCCATGCAGAAAAGGTAAGAAAAGGAGACACATTGAACGAAGGACTCGAACGAAAAAACGAGCTAAACAAAACGATCATATTACACTGAAATTGACAAGCTGGCCAACGCGTGGAGTCCTGGGGCTAATTAAGTTATTCCCCTAGGAATATTAACTGGTAGGGATCGTAAGTATCATAAGTATTGTAGGTAGGGATCGTTAGTATTTTTTGTACTTATAGTAAGTATTGTTAAAGAAAAAAATAAATAAATAAAAAACAATCCACAAGCACAACAAATTTTCCTTGGGGCAACACAAACAGGTCTGCTGCTAAAACTTGCCATGGTCTATTGGGTATCGGGTGGGGTAACAAAGGCTCTTTGACTTGGCAGTTTCGGTACTTGTTGCAAATTTCACACTTGGCCACTTTCTCTTTGATCTGCTCGCATACTCCAGCCCATGCAATAGACAGTTTCTCTGGCTCTGTTGAGACATTTCTCTCCTCCTAAATGGCTGCTATGGATCTTGTCAAGTATCTCACTGCGCAAGCCAGAGGGCGGAATAAGACGATCCCTGTTCATGAGTAAGCCATCACAAATACACAGGTCATCCCTAAAGTTCCAGTTCTTTCTTAACTGTGGAGCCAATTCTGCCGGATTCTCTGGCCATCCACTTAAAACTACTTCTCTAAATCGGTACAAGACTGGGTCACTAGCAGTCTTTCTCTTCCATTCGTCTCCTTTCTGCTTCGAGATCTTGATTAGTAAATGTACTTCAAACTCTTCAGTGCTTAATGTCGACTCACTCTGACTGGCTCGGCTTAGGGTATCTGCATTGAGCAATTGATTACCAGGTACATAATTGACTTTGAGGTCATAGTGTTGAACTCGAAGCATCATCCTTTGAATGCGCTGAGGTGAATTAGACAATGGCGTCTTAAACAAACTCTCCAGAAGCTTGTGCTCGGTTTCACACTTGATTTCACATAAATGTATTGGTGAAAGTGTTGGTACCACATACAATAGCACGCATTTCTTTTTCGATTTTAGCGTAATTACGCTCTGCACTGTTCAATGCTCTTGAAGCATAAGCCACTGGCTGCATTCCTTGTAGTAAACAGGGACCAAGACCCTACGAGGATGCATCCTTCGAGACTGTGACATCTACATTGACATAATTGACTTCAGAACTGGTACTTGCATGATGCTATTAACCAATTCTTCATATGCTTTCTGGTGCCTCTTCATCCAGTGCCACTCAACTGATTTCTCTAGTAGCTCTCTTAGACGCTTATTGATGTCAGCTAAATGAGGAATAAAATTATGCAAGTAGTGCACCATACGCATGAATTTCTGGAGAGATGATTTGTCATGAGGTACTGGCATACTTAAAATGGCTTGAACTTGGTCTGGACTAGGCCTCAAGCCATCACTTCCAAACACATGTCCCACATGTGTGACCTCTTGCTTGTGGAACTTAAAACTTCTCATTGAACCTCAAATCAGTTTCCTCTGCCCTCTGCAACACCTTCTCCAAAGTGAGGTTATGCTCTTCTACATTCTTGCCCCACACTAATAAGTCATCAACTATCACCTCACGTTGATCTATGTCCTCAAACATCTCAGTCATTGCTCTTTGGAATATTTCAGGGACTGACTTCAAAACAAAACGGTAACCTTTCAAATTTCAATCTGCCAAAAGGTGTGTTGAACGTGGTAAGCCAGGTGCTTTCCTCTGCTAGCCTGGTCTGGTAGAATCCCGATGTGGCATCCAGTGTTGAGAAAACCATGGCTTCTGAAAGAGTTGGTGGTACTTTTTCCACTGTTCTGAGTGGATAATGTTCTCTCTTCACCGCCTTATATAAATCCACCGGATCAAGACAAATGCGAACATCACCATTTGGCCTCTTCACTACTACAATCGGACTCTCCCATTTTGTGGGCTGTTCAACCTTAGTTATGATGCCCATTCTTTCCATTCTGACCAGTTCAGCTTTCACTTTGTCCCTTAACATGTATGGGGTTCGCCTTGGCGGGTGGACTACCGGGGTGACACTTGCATCAATCTTTATCTCATATTCAAGAGTGCCATTACCACCGAACTGACCTCGGTACCTCTTGAGTATTTCAGGTTGGGTATCTCCATCACTCCTTCACCTGATGGTAAACAGTCTCGTTACTAGATTTAACTCTGTGGCAGTCTTCAATCCCACAACTGGCATGAGATCTCCGTCAACCACCTGAAACTCCATCACATGGTATCGATCTTAGTACAAAACTACCACGTCAGTCTTTCCATATGTTTTGATTTCATGACCTGAATAAGAGAACAATTTTGATCTACTTCTGCCACTGGTTACTATACCAGCTTCATTACAGGCACTTCTTGGCATCACATAACAATAGCTGAGCTCCAGTGTCAATAGCAAATGGTACGGTACAATTATTGATCTGAAAATTTACATACCAATCTTTGTCTGCAACTTGTTTGGATCCAATAGTACCGATAAAGAATGGCTGTTTATCTCTGGCACCTTCGTTACCAACTGTGTGAACTTCTTTTGTGGTTGCTCTGCACACTTTGGCGAAGTGATGTTGTTTGTGGCACGCATTGCAAAATTTTCCAAATTCTGCACAACAGCCTCTCTTGTGGCGATATCTGCAAAACTGACACAAATTCATACCTGCTGTTCCCGCTCTCATATTCTCTTTCTCTTCTTTCTTGGTTACCGATATGTCCGTCTCCTCACTAGATTTCACCACACATACTACTTTTTCTTCAGTCAAAAACTCAATTAAGGTGTAAGGTGTGCTGAACTGATTTCGGCTGCTCTGCGATATCAATGCACGTTTCCAGACTCAATTCTGACTCTCTGAAAAGTCGAGCTCTCACTGTATTATTATTTACACCACAAACAATCCTGCCACGAATTAATCCATCCTTGAGGTCTGCAAACTCACACCTTGGTGCCTTGTTTCGTAAATCTGTCACGTAGACATCAATCGACTCACCCTCCAGTTGATTCCTTGGATTGGATTCTTCCGTGGATTCCAATACCTCTCAAACTTCTCCATAATCTTATTGACTTTCTTTTTATTGTCATCCGCATCCCACTGAAACGTATTGTAAACCGCCAGAGCCTCCGATCCGGCCATGTGCAGCAGTGTCATCGCTCGAACTTTTCCATCTTTTGTAGCCAAACCTGAGGCGATCTCATAGATTTCGAATTGCTGTTTGAATGGCCGCCAATTCTCTGCTAAATTTCCAGTGAGTGCTAAAGCACTGGGTGGCTGTAACCTATCCATATTATAAAGTTTCTGCTGACAAGACTGAATTTCAAGAGGGCGTTTTTCCCCTGGTTTCCATGCCGAAAAGGGTCCCGGATGTAACCAACATTAATTTATCCTTACAAGAAAAAGCTGTGCCATGTGACAACAGCATATTTGTTCGGGAAATGAAACAGTAGCTCCAGTGTAAACCTATAGCATTTAGACGTCGAGTAAAACTCACCTTTACTATGTCAAAAGGTCACAATCTTGAATCTGATGAGACAATGGCGTTTTCAATGCGAGGAGTTTTAGCTCAATGCGAACGACGCGAACTCATCTCTGCAGGTCCCTGCTCAGCTGTGATAATATTTTGACAGCCATCACGTGAACAAATTGCCGCCTGCACGTGTTGACCTTTCGAAGATCACCTACATCCAGGGAACTCTGGGTAATTTTGGAAGAAGAATTCTCGCCATAAATTTTGAACAGACTCCCAGATTGTGGTTGGGGGCTCTGCTTGAGCCCGCAATAATTTCTCGGTGCCTTTACAATCGTTTTTTTTTTTTCACATTCTATATAGCATTCCTTATCGGACCATCTGCTGAATCTTTCCTCAAACGAAGACGTGTTGTTGAGAAGACGGAGAAATCCTGTGCGCCTCCCACTGCAATTACGTACTAGTGAGTGAGGTAGTAAGTAAGTAAGTAAGTAAGTAAGAACCTTTATTTGACTTCGAATTACAGATAGCAACCAATTATGCTAATATCTTCGAAGAAATAAAATAATATATAAAATAAACTAAATAGACTAAGAATTATTGTACATAATAAATAAATACATATTCACATGTATGTAATAATGTACAATAATGTACAATAAATAAGATATAATGTTAAGCTAAATTACAAAAAGGACAACAATCACGATCAAATTTAATTTGATTTACAGCTAGTTTAAATGCATTGGTCGTAGGAGCGGTTCTAAGTGAATTAGGTAACGAGTTCCAGAGTTTAGAAGCAAAATAACGGAAAGAATGTAGGCCATAGGTTGTGGTATTAACCCTAGGGACATTGAGAAGATGTTGGCCTCGTAGGTTATAAGTAGTATATTTGACGTTGAGTAGATTCTTAATATATACAGGGGTGTTACCATTAAGTGCTCGATAAGTGAGAGTCAACATATCATGTATCCTGCGGTCTTGTAAACAAGGCTGGTTAATGTCGTCTAATAATTCGTCATAAGTGCTATGAAGGTCATTGAAGACAAAGCGGAGGCATCTTTCATTAATTTTCTCCAGTTTATCAATATTCTTTTTGCCGCAATGAAGCCAGATAACGGAACAGTAATTAAGATGTGATAATGTAAATGATTCATATAGACGTTTCTTAGCACCAGTTGGTATTAGACGTTTATGTCGTTTAAGCACTTGGAGTTGATTACTGACTTTGCGAACTAGTCCGGATACATGCTCATGGAAATTTAGTGCATTGTCAATCGTAATACCCAGAAGTTTCATGGAGGAACTCAACTGCAGGTTCCTATTCTTAAGTTGCAATGGAAGATCTTCACTATTGGATCCAACCCACATTGAAAGACATTTGTCGACGTTAAGACCCATGCCATTTGACTGAAACCACTCGGAGGCAGATTGAAGGTCAGCCTGCATTGAAAGTTGGATAGTGACAGGATCCTGGCCACTAGTAAAAAATTGTGTGTCATCAGCGTAAGTGTTAATCTCAGAACTGCATGAAATGTGTAAAAGGTCATTTATGAAAATGTTAAATAATAGTGGTCCTAGTACAGACCCTTGTGGAACGCCCCTATTTATCCTTGTCCAGTCAGAAAACGTATCCCCAATTTTGACTCTCTGAAAACGATCAGTGAGGTAGCTTTTTAACAATAATAAGCAATCGCTAGATAAACCATAAGATTTCAGCTTAGCTAATAGAAGTTCATGTGGAAGACAATCAAAAGCCTTTGTTAAGTCAATACCCACAATGGCAGCGATAGACTTGTGGTCACAGGCAATTCTCAATTCCTCCAAAATGCGCAGCAGGGCAGTCTGACAGCTGTAATTCCGACGGTAAGCAGATAAGTATGGTGATAATTTCTCCTCAAAGAAGTTAACGAGCTGTTGTGATAGAATGCGCTCCATAATGTTGCTAAAGGTGACAAGAACAGTTATGGGTCGGTAATTTTCCTTGAGGTATTCGGTGTCTTTCTTAAACACTGGCGTTACCTGACCAAACTTCCAACAAGTCGGAAAGCAGTTACTGGCAATTGAATAGTTAAAGAGAGTACACAGAGGTCTTGCTAAGATGCTGATGCTATCTTTTACCAGCCTTGTGGGAATATCATCATGACCGATAGCTTTAGAAGCAGGTAATGACTTGGTAATATCAGTAACAACAGCAGGAGTAGTATTGCTGAAACAGAAGTCAGCCGAAGGATTACCGTCCATAAGGCTAGTAATGGTTTTGATACTATGGTGATGGAGAAAATCTGGGCCATACAGAGATGGATCAGGTTCAGGGATATTATCAGCAACATGAGTCAAGAACTGATTGAAAATATGAGCTATACGTTGTTTGTCAGTAATAAATATATCATCCTCCAAAAGAGTGATATCATTAGTTCCTCTTTGTTTAGAGCTGAAGAGAGGGCCAAAAAGCTTCCAAAATTCCTTTGGGTCAGATGATAGGTTATTTGTTTTATGACGAAAATAACCAGTTATGGCTTTCCTCCTCAGAGATGTACACAAGTTTCGTTGTCGCTTGTAGGCCAACCAATTAACCAATTAATTTCCTGTGTTTGTTCCATAATCTGTTTCTATGTCTGATAGCGCACCTCCATTCGGGTCTCATATAGGGAAGCTGTCCCCCACGGATGTGAAATTGCTTAATAGGGGCGTGTTCGTTAGCAATGTCTGAAAAGAGTTTACTAAAAGCCCAGGCCTGGTCATCGATGTCATCAAAGATTGACGTAATATGAAAAGGCACAGTAGTCAAGTCAGACACAAATCGTTCTTTATCATAGGCTTTGTAGCTTCTGCATGTGACTTTTCTAGATCGTTTACGAGCAAGAGAGATTCTCATCACTGTATAAATCAATCTATGATCACTAATGTGCGGTTCAAGGGTACCCGTTGACAGGAATCTACCTTTGTTATTGGTAAGGATCACATCAATTAATGTCTTAGAGGTAGGAGCCACACGAGTGGGTTCATTCACAAGGCATTCCAGGTTGAAAATGTCACATAAATCCAGCAGATCACTGCCCTCGCCGCCACTATTTAGAGGCTGAAGTGGATCACAATTGAGCTCACCCAGTACGAGCAGGTCATCACAGGAGGACAAAGCATGTTCGAAAAGCTTATAAAGATCTTCCATCCAGATTGATCTGCGAGTGCTGGGAGGTCTGTAGGCACCACATACCATAAGCCATGAATTACCGAGTTTAAGTTTGATCGAAAGAGCCTCAACGCTGGACAGTTTAGGAGCTGATTTGCTGTAGTTGAAGATAAGGTCAGAACG
>NW_027180229.1:2500-5000 GCF_036669925.1 Montipora capricornis | reverse complement strand
GCTTGCATTCATCTGGTTGCTGTTTATGGAATTCTAAGAAATCATTAACGAAATCGGGAAGATCTAAGGTTTCATAAGTAATCGTACCTTTAGACAAGAAGACAAAGTTGTTTGGGAGAGTTGACCCAGGTTTCTTCTTTTCCCGGAGTTGGTCTAACGTCGGGATGCCTGATCCGAGGGCGCTTCCAGGGGTGGAAGTGAGAGCGGCCTGTAACAGGCGTGGCTGTCCTGAAGAAGGTGTCTGCGGTGCGGCAGAAACACTCTTTATTTTCGCCAAATCCAATTAGGCTCTATTGATTTCCAGTTCCATTTTGAGGTTTTCATTCTTTACTCGTTCGAGTTCCAGGAGGGACTCTATAGAGGATGCGGGTGGTGGTTGAGTCTTGGTAGATTTCCCCGCCGTTTTCGCTGCAAGTCGTTTGAATTTCTTCGGACGGGCGTCGGGTTCGATGCCGTCGGCGTCCAAGGATGCCATAAGCGCAGATAAATTTTCAACGTCGTAGACGTAATCATCTCTGTCTAATTTACTGGCCATGACGACGAGGGAAGAAAGGATAAAGGATGTGCTAGGTAAAAGGAGTGTAGCACGAAGTTTCAATCTCTGGGATGCTTTCGCTTACAAGGAGTCTCAAGAATGAGCCACTCGTTACAAAATACTCAATTAAAAAGGCGTATTTAGTACAAGCTATCTGTTGCGGAAATTCCATGCATATTAATTAAACCTTTTAACGAATACCTTAAAACACTCTACAGCTATGGCTGGGTCAAAGAGCTTGAAAAGTTACACAAACGTGATCTAAAAACTCTCAACAACAAAGGTGGGAAAGCTTGTTGTTAGGAGTTAGCAAAGACGTTTTTGCAGTCAATTTAGATTGCTAGCTAGTGTATAGGCGATTACAGTTAAATAACTGTAAATAAAACGTCTATAAATGCGAATAATACTCGATATGGGATATTGTGATCGACTACTTCGACGTTAATGAAAGGCCTGCACCACAGGCTGCCCAGACTCGGAGAGTAAAAAATTATAAGGATCTGTATCTCGATAACAAACTGAAAAAGACATTTACCCGCAAAAGTTCTCAATAAAAAGGCCGTACTTTATTGTCGTGGTAGATTTCTCGCTTTTTGTGAGGCTATTTGCCTGACTGATTGCGATTTAAGCGACTTCTCAAATTCCCGGGTTGTCACTCGTACCTAAATAAAGGAAAGGCTGCAAAGTAATTTCTAGCTTACCTCACATCTTGCCGATAAAATCACACTTCTCCGGCATCAATCACGCTCAAACTCCGGCGATGGCCACACGGGTAAATTTACTTCTCCTTGACCAAGTTTCAAGGTCCAGCGAGCATCCATTGCTTAGAAACAGCAAAAAATATTCAAATTTTAAAAATCCTTCGAGGCTCGCTTACAACGAATTTTTGCTCTCACCGTATCGAGGCTCAAGTGAACGGTTGACTGCGAAGTATTCCCTTCATGCTATTATTTTTTACTGGTTACTTCGCCGTTCATGAAATTTAAATAACTGCGAAATATTCTCTCTATTCTATTATTGTGATTACTTCGCCGTTAACGAAATTTCGATAACTGCGAAATATTCCCTCTATTCTATTAATGCGATTGTCTACTTCGCCATTAATGAAATTTCATTAACTGTGAAGTATTCCCTTCATTGTATTAGGGTTTTCCGATTTAGCGGAGGTTTCGCAGAAGTGGAACTTGTTCATCCTTTAATGAGGTCAATTTCTAGCCTTTCTATACGTGAAATTCTTTTAACCACTACTGGTAAGTAAATTGCTGGTTGTTTATAACTAGAGTTCTTTAAAATTGCCTTTCTCTTTCTCTTGTAACTGTTTAGTAAGAACGCTTATAAGGAATGTTAACGAAAATGTTTTATCCCACGCTCTTTACACATTTTTGAACAAATATCAAGTCTTAGATGTTCAACTTTATTTGCAAGACGTTATTTTTTTCGTCAGTTGCTAAAAATTTTTAACAACAAAAAAGCAACAACTGAGAAATTAGTATTTTACGTGATTTATTATCATGGGAAGTAATATATATTAACTCTGTTCTCTGTTACTCAATACTAACTTTATTCTATATTTTAATTTATTTGTGGTCCACAGGAATACTGTTGTCTTGCCGGAAATATTCTTTCGTAATTTGTTCACGGTTGCCTTTTGGAAAGCCAGTATTCCCGTTACATAATATAGTGGGTCGTATTCTGTTAGATTTGACAGATGTCGTTAAGAAATTTTGCAACAAGAGTTCTTTGAAATCGCACATGAAAACTAATACACATGTAAAAAAACTCTCGAGTCGTACTACAACTTTATTGAGGCAAATCATAAACAATGGAACGTCCCAGGACGATTTTCCACTTACTGTTAGCAGTCTACCTGGAAGCCTTACATGTGAAAACTATTAAAGATTTTAACCACCGAGCAATTAAGACGAGAGAATCCGACTGATACAATTTCCGTTGTTACACCTGCCT
>NW_027180228.1:145000-154103 GCF_036669925.1 Montipora capricornis | reverse complement strand
ATTGAGCTATTCGTTTCTTAATTCACTCCATGGACCGAGGTGCCTCGTGTGACACGGCGAGCCCGTCGTCTCTGTAGAGGCCTTTTGAATTGCCGCAAATGCTCTTTAATTGTGAAAGCATGAAGACTACTACAAGTTCACAGGACTTGGCACCGCGAAACAAACACTCCTATTCAGCGAGGACGTCCCTTGGGTAAAAAGAGATGCCACTGGTGGACTATTTGACGTAACACCATGGGATCGTACCATGGTGCCGACTCCTTTAAACTTGTAGTAGTCTTCATACTTTCACAATTCAAAGTGAATGGAATTATGGAAAAAGTGGACAAATGAGAGTGTTTTTCAAGACGTGCCGAAAAGGGTGCGAGAACAGCAATGATTTAACTCATCTCAACTGAATATGGTGTAAAACGAGGACTGCGAGTTGTAGTGAAGTCTTCTGGTGGAGCTACGACGCAAGACATTAAGTTCTACATCCAACCAATGCCCCAGATAGAATTTGTTTACATATTAAGACGAATGACTTAAAGTCCGAAGCACCAACTGAAGTTGCAAACGCCGCTTCGTATTGTCGATCTTGCGAAAACCATCCAATGTTCCTGTGTAGCTGAAGTAGTCTTATCTGAGCTAACTACGTGCAACGACACGCGCAAAGAATCAGTAACATTTGGGCACAAGCTCATCAACAATTCCTCCAAGAACCATCACTGAAAGTTAGTTTGCCACACCAACATTACTGAGAAAGTCTTAAACAGAGGTGGTTTACAGTTAACCAAACAAGGCAACGATCTTGTATATAAAACTTTTGCAAAATGCTAAGTAACCAAGAAAACGAATTATCATTGACCTGTTTTAGGGGCACCCAACGTGAATTTTCGGAAAATATCTGTTCGGAAGACAGTTTGACAATCTAGAATTTTCAGAAATATTTGTTGTTAAATTTCTTGCTTGCCTGCCTGTCCTAGGATTTTCGAATTTCTAGAAAATGGTATAATTGCCCATTTTTAACGGATTCTTACCCTTTTTTCTGCCTGAGATTTTCGAAAAGGTAAGTTTGGATCCCTATACTTTCAGCTAGGAAATCCGAACGGATAAAAATTTTTTGGGGATAAAAATATGCCTATACTACCACTTAAATACTAAGGATGCTATGTCTAAGTGGTTTTGAACTATATTCTCGTTGGGTACCACTGCTGTTTCCTCGAAAGCCGGTCGTCTTTAATTTCATGAATCTCATAGGAAGAATATTCTTTTAAACGTGGATTTAAGTTTGCTTTGCTAAATGTTAACAAACGCTCTAGACATATAGCTGAAGTCAGAATTTTGCTCGCCGATGAATGTCTAGATGTTCTTGCTATTCAGGAAACTAAGCTGGACGTGTCTGAGAACGACTCCCATTCTTATACCTGTGGTTATTAATTAATTTGAAGAGATAGGCTGGGGTCATCCTGCAGCTCAAACAAGGTCGAATTTCATTGGCTAGATGCTTCAGCGTAAGATTATTTGCGTAACTTGTATTTCCTTTTTTGGGAGGTAAAATAACTTAGAATATCAACCATTCCGTCCAGCATTTAACTTGAACAATGTAATCAGTCGAAGTTTCTTCTTGAAGTTTGATAAATTCAAGAAAGATTACTGACAAGGGTCGTGGGATCCCCCGAAATTTAGATATACCTTTGTTCTATATAGACCCAACATTGGTAACAGACGGAGGAGAGGACAATAAGACATAACATATCCGCTTACATCACCTATATTGCCTCACATAGGTTCCACATATCATAACTACTTGTAGCATACTTGTACATAGATCTGAGGAGGGCCTTGAAGGTATAACAGACATAAAGCGTGCCACTGGAGGGTGACAAGGGTGGTCCAGGGTGGTCAGGGTGGTCAGAGTTACAAAAGTGGTATAACATAAGTATTGGTTGACGGTTCCTGGAACATGAAAATCACGCAAGGGTGAACCAAACCACAATAGTCGTGCTACACTCTTTCTTTTTTATAAGGACATATTTTATAAGAATATATAGGCTAAAATTGCGAAATTTTAAGAATTATTTAAGAATACACCCGTAGCTGAGATTTCGCAAATAATATAATTTTTGCCTCGAAAACTAGTGAATATCACACTAAACCATATAAAAGTCATCCTTGTCTAGACAAAAAAACTAGCCAAAAAACCAACAAAACAGCACGAGCCATGTGTTTGATGCTCTGATGCCTACAGGCTGGCTCAAAAATTACTCTGATATCCCATCCCATGCAGAAAGATATTAATATTCAGCCTCGGTCGGAAAAACAATATTCTTATAAAAAATATAGAGTGTAAACCATTACGATGTAGATTTCCATTATATCATTGCAAATACATCTTTTCTAGGAAAAGAAATTCATTGCCATCTTTCACTGAAATACTTTTTCTCCTTCATTAGTATCACCCAAGTAGTGGACTAATGAAAATCCTGCCTTTTGCTTTGCTACGCTACTAGGGGACTAGCTATTAGTAATAGTCCTCAAGTAGGGAAAAGCGTGACGCTTTCTATTGTTTTATTCCCAAAAAATATATCTTCAACTTGTACTTGCCAACTTCGCTATTAGGTTTTATTTCCTGCCACGCGGCAATAGCCTATTCGGCTTTGCCTCATGGGCTATTGTTAATTAGTGACCCTATAGCGAAACTAGTTATGACGAGCTATTTCTAGGCCTTTTCTTTGAGTCTGTGTTGCGTTCCAGAAGGGTACTCTCTTACTAATAGGGGTGACAGAAACTGAACAATCTCTAGTCAAAGTACATGTCAATTCCGTTCGAATAAAATAGAATCACATCGAAATTACCAGTTGGAACAGAGTGAATTAGAAGCTTTACAGATAAAAACTCTTTTTCTTTGGGTTTGTAACCTTCTCTTCCTTCACGCAAAAACAGTATTTTTACTACGCTACATTAGATATCATTATCCGAATTTGAAATTCAATTTTCTCTCTGGAAGATTTGTTTGATTAGCTGGGGAGGGCTTCACAGGGATTTACAGTGTGTTTTAATACCTAGGTTGAGTAATAACTGCCTGCACTCGAGAACCATGATGGTGAACGCCTAGTCCATCAAGAAAACAATGTCCCACAAAATACGGTTTCCGAGTTGGAATGGTGCCTTTCAAATCCCCAGTCTGAGAAATATGGCTCTCTTATCGGCAGACATACAGAGGATGCTGCCGCTGGTAAAAAAAGGAAAGGAATCTTGTTCTGGCGCTGGAGCACTAATTGGGGACACTAATTAAACTGAAATTAACAATTGGCACAAATCAAGTCAAATTCTGGATTTTGAGGAGAGCGGACTCCGGAGTACCCGGAGAAAACCTCTCAGAGCAGAGTAGAGAACCAACAAACTCAGCCCACATATGACACCGCATCAATATAGTACGTTTCAAAGACTTTGATTGGGCATCCGGCGGGTCTAAAATGGTGGTAACTGGTACATGCTCTTTGACAACGTGCTTGAGTTCAATTGCACGGAGTGACGAGTTTTCCAGTATTTTTAATATATTCACCCGATAACAAGTGGTACGTTCCGACCAAATTTAACACATATCGGGCGTTTTTATTTTTTCTTAATATTAAATGTCAACAAAAAAAAAAAAAGAAAAAGCAATATGTATTTCATATGAACGTACTGCAAATTATAGGGTGCATTTCAATACCATTACAGGTGTGATCTTCTTACAATTACAAAACTCCAGCGATAAAAATTCAAACACACTTTATTCTTCATTCAACTGCCTATGACGGCGCGAACTCAACCCATGCGGTGAAAGCGAAAAGCGGTTAAGACTGGAAAACAAACTGATACAAAAATTACTTAGCAAAATGAACTAATCGTAAACAGAAACTCGACGAAAAGATACACTTACATTTGTTAGGAGCCGGTAACTGAATATTGACTGCTTGAAGCGAAGAAAGTAACAAACTGCAGAAAGCGAAACTACAAGAACTACTCACAAGCGAAAATGACTGATCGAGAACCCTAGAAATGACTAAATTAAGCCTTAAATACCTCTAAGAGTACGAATAAATTAAGCACTAAATTCCTGATTACAAAGACTGACAACTGCATTCCTAAGAGAGGAATGCAACCCCGCAAATGAGCAGGCGTTTTTCCCGCGAACTGCGTCTAGGCGTTTGTCTACCCAGCCAAATTTACAGACAAACATGTGGAAAATTCAAAAAATTAACTGAGCGTCTTCTAGCCAAGCTACATACTTCAAACTTGGTGAATACAACCTTCTACCTAGTATTTTAATGTTGCGATTCAGAAATGGTAAAAAATTCAATTCACCGTAATTTCTCACCGCTTTTCCTACCCGTCAAGATGGCGTCGAAAACCGTGATAAGGCCTATTCAAAAGCCTGCAAATTTAAAAATCGGCTGACCCAGTAAGCGCTTTTAATTACTTCTCTTGGATTGATTTCCGCTATATTGACGGAAACGAGAAGGCATTTCTCCCTTAGAATGCGGTTAATGTAGCGAATAAAAATCAAAATCACGGGCAGACTTGTAACTTCAAATGCCCTTCCTACGCCCGGCCTCCCCAAGCAGCGGCTAAACATTGATAGGTGCAGAACCATGCTTCGAGAAACCCGGGCCAGAATGTCGAAAAAGCCCAACACACTTTTGTCGATTGATGCCTTGTGTTTGTGAATAAGACTGTGCAGCCATTTTGCTCATGCGGCGGAAGACGATGGCTGAGAACACCCGGTCGTTTCACGCCTTACCGGCTCCTAACCCTTCCGAATACAAAAGCGATCCTTTTGAAGGCCGTAAAATGTACATGACCCACACTGACTGTGCTTGTGGAAAAGCTTTCATGGTGAGATCGAACGTCTTGTTTTCCTGTTTTATAATTTTCAGATATGTTTGCTCAGTTGGGTTTGATCGCTGTTTATTTAAATGTTGGGTCATGCTTGTGTTGCAAACCAGTGGATCTGGATTTACAAACCAGTGATCTGGATCTAAGACAACTTTAATTTCTACAGGTGAAATTTCCGGATTGTGGCTGTGCTGTGGAATGTGTAGTCCAACAAGTCTTTGATTTAAAAAAAAATTGAAGTTAATGAAAAGTACAAACGTTTGGACGGAGAGGGGGATGCAGGCAGTGGTGCAGAATTTAAACTTAGTTGCAATTTTTTGGTGAAATTTCTGACTCAAGGGACTGACAAATGTTTAACAATCCTTTACAAAATTGGAATTTTAATAATTTAAGTTAGATAAGCGCCCTAATTCCCCACCAAGGGGACAACTGAAGTGATCAAATGACACACCTTATAAAGTGCATGACAAAATTCCCTGTAGGCATGATTTTTGAAAGGGAGGGTCACGCTGTTTCACACCCAGGGTACCTACTAGATTGTGGTGTCGACCTCTGTGCAGTGTTTTACTACATGACAGCCATTTATGCATTCTGTCAATGTTGATTCTTCAGAGTCACGCATTTCCACCACCTGAATTACATGATTTGTATGTTGTTGACCTCAAAAATTGAAAAATGTCTGAGGCCTTCAACCTTCTATGTTTTATTACCTAGGGTAATTGCCCTTAAAGGAAGTTCCTTTGATGGCCGGAAACAGCTGTTAGAAGGGCTACAAAGACGTTTTCCTGAGGGTACTATTACACTTGGGGTGGAGGCAACCAGCAAGGATGTGCTGGATTACTGGCATTCATTGCAAGAAGACTACAGGTCCAATGCAGATGGAGAGGAGAGAATTTATTTTTAAACTTCTTGCTATGGATTGCAGGATGAGTCCAACTACTGGTTTCTTGGACCAGAGGTAAATAAAAGAAGTAAAAGAGAGGTAAACGAGGTTAAAGATCAGGCCCCAGTTGTTCGAAGGGTGAATAGCGCTATCCACTGGATAAATCTTTATCCATTGGATAGCGCAATTGGTTTCGCTATCGGACTTGTACACTGGATAGTGATTTATCCGGCGGATAGCGCTATCCATTGTAGGAACAACTGGGCCCTGAAGTAGAAAACATCCACAATGTGCGTACCACAGACACACGTGATCATCTTCTATCAGTCATTTCTTATCCTTTATGAAACTTGTTGAGGATTGGTACCTGCAATGGTTTTCCAAATGTTAGAATTTGTTTTGTTCTCTGGATTTCACTTGAAAGGTTTTAGGATGGTTATTGCCCTTTTGGTTCCTTTGCAAATTAGTGCAAATTAACCTTGTTTTTATGATGTGCTGTTAACACTGGTGTCATCAAAAATTGTCTTCAGCTGTTGCATTTGCATGACATTGCTGTTTTGTCATTAAGTCACTGTTATGTTGTAAGTTGTAATTGTCATTCACACAGACACTGTATGTTGAAAAAATGACCATTTCTTGCATTTGTCATTATTATTGTGCCTCAATTTAACTTTCTGTGTTAACCAATTTTTTATTTTCGTGTATTCAGAATTGCTTCTTTCATGTTTCTCTCCCTTAAAAGAAAAGTGTTATTTCTAAAATTCAATAGAAAAGTAATTTTGTAATTCAGTGAAGGGGATTCAAATATTGTAACCTTTATTTAAGGCAAATCATGACTGAGAAAAACGAAGCTTAAGCTCCAAAGTGTATTTTTTTTTAATAGTTTGTGTATCTTTAATAACTAGTCATAGGGTGTTAATGTTGATCTCTGTACTCTAAGGGCAGGATTCAGGATTAATTTCTCTGTCTATCTTGACATGTTATGCCGGCTACACATACATGACAGCAAGAAGCTACAGGATGATGAATTTCTCTATTTCGATACAGGCGATACTTTGCATAAATTTGCAACAGTGCTCGATGAGCATCTTTTAAATTTTCATTGTTTGCTCAAGGCATCTGAAAGGTATGTGAGTAATGTTAGTGCATTTTAGCACCACATGGAAACCACTTGAAACTTTCCAGTTAAAAACTAGGAATTCCCATGTTGTTCTTATAACTAACATGTGTGCTTTTGAATAATCAAACACAAATATGATAATTAACCCTTTCAGCCCCGTGGGGTTCCCCATTGACGAGTAAAATCGTCTGGCGTTAGACAGAGTAAAATCTATAAGTGACACTATTGCAAGTTAAAGGGTGAACAATTACTCGCCGAAGTGGAGATGATCAGTAGTGGATATTTACTGAGCCAGGAAGCGCCAATGTAAATATATCCACCAAATTCACAGACAATAGCTAAGGTGAATAATGGCTTTAGTATACACCACACAAGCTAAATAACTAGCAGACAAAACATTTCTTTATTTGTGACTCTACCTACAAAAGGTCGGTTATTTTAAAATGTTGCATACTCAGGCTGTTTGAAGGTGAATAGTACTTTGCTAATAACCTCCAAGTTAACCAAACAGAACGTGTGAGCACTATTCAATTGTGTGGTATATACTATTTATTTCAAATTATAAAGTACATTCATTTGGCTTTGTATTTTTTGGCTGTCAAAATAGTTGAAGGGCTCAGTTGAAAAAGGGCATAGTCCACATTATTGCCTTAAAATAGAAAATGTTCCAAATAAGCAGTGGTCAGGTAAAAAAACTTTTTTTAAACCAAAATGATAAATAAACAAGAAATAACGTATTACTGCCCTTTATGGCTATCCTTTCAGGTTCCTTGAAATGGCAACATATTTTGGTGCAAATTATGGCCAATTTCTAATGGTGGTGTCGTTTGTCATGGCACAAATTTTGCGATCCAACAAAACAGATGAAACTTGGTGTGAGTTGAAAGTAACGTTAACTTGTTTTCTGACAGGGAAATTGCCTTGGGTTACACTTCCTCAAAGTACTGTAACAGTGAAAAAAGTACCCGTAATTTATTTAAGGTCAAGTGCTTATCATGCAATCTCCTGAAGCAGAGGGTTGTGGCAAAGTGCTTGATGACAATGCATATCGAATTGGAAATGCCACTTGCAATTTGGCTGGGTGTGGAAAAGCCTTACAGTTTATTTATTTCAACTGTTCCAGGTACACACATGTAGCTAGCAGCTATATGTAATGTATTGCACGTACTCATTTAATGGCAAATGTATCCTATTAGACAGTTGAATTTCCCTTTACTTTGACAGATTGAAGTAAATATGGATTATACAAAGGTTTTTCTTTCTTGTTTCAGCTGAAAGCAACATTGGGTTGATTTTCTCAACTCATAAAAACTGTGGAAAATCACTCTCCCTCCATCTAATATCAAAAGGGGAGGGAATCCCTGTGAGAAGGCACTACCTGATTTTGTCAGGTGGTAACCAGAATACCTCTGGTACCTCAGAGTAGGTTATCTTAACTTTTTTGGTTTTTGCTTTCTGAGCATAATATACTTGCAAAGACAAACCTCATTTCACTTAGTGATTTCATAAAAATCTAAGAGCAAATTTACAATTCCCAAAATTTTGGAATCAGCTGCAAGTTAGTATAGTCCTTACCATTCATCTTGTTACATTGTTAATACCGCAAAATTGTATTAATAGTATTTATTTGATCTTTCTCAATCAATCACCAACAATCAACCAATTGAATGATCAATTATTAAATCGTCATCACAAGCTGCTTAATGGCCAAACATGACACTGCATTTCATCAAGTATATAAAGTACCTAACTGATCCAGTTGTTGTTTGTTGTTTAAACAATAATATTAGTTATCACTACTTTCAACTTCTTATTTGCAGACTCTGGGCATAGTTCTAAAAGTTACAACACAAACTCAAATTGTTTAATGATGAGACAATTTCATTGTTGAAATTTTGTACCTGCTAAGCAGATGCAGAAAGCAAAAACACTCAATGGAACCACTATAAAGTTGAAAGTAGCGATAAGTAATAGTTTAACAACAAAACACAACTACATCAGTTGGGTGCTTTACATGCTTAACGAAATGCAGTGTCATATGTTTGGCCATTAAGTAACAGACTAATGACGATTTAAAAATATATGAAAGATAATTTTAAATAAATCTGCCTTAAATTATGTTTTGCATGTCTTTTATAATTGTTTATTGTGTAAGAAATGACTTTTGTATTCTTCAGTAAAAAGGTGCTAGAGGTCATGTCTAAAACAGCACTGGTAGTTCTTGTTGATGATCCACT
>NW_027180228.1:132500-135000 GCF_036669925.1 Montipora capricornis | reverse complement strand
CTGCAAATAACTGTTTACAAATAATTGTTTTGCTGCAAATAATATTCTGCTCATGCACAATTGAAATCATAAACACATTTTCCCTTTTTTTTTCGGATTTCAAATCCTTGAAGACTGTGAACTTGTTCCTGGAAGTATTCCGCCATTTTAAGGCATACATTTTGTTAATTAACAGTTGACTGTACATACAGTCAAGTCAAGTCGGCAGAATAAATTATTTAACTGAGAAGGAAACCAATTGATCTCTGCCAGCAGCGCAAGCTTACCGCTTCCCCCAAAAAACAAACTCGGTGATCGAATGATAAGTCAATTATTGAACTCAGTTATCGCAAAATATCGTGATTTGTCAGTGTCTCGCAGATCAATTATTTGCCTCAGACTTCGGCTTCCGCTAATAATTGATCTGCTCGCCACTGACAAATCATGATATTTTGCTCAACCTTAGTTGTTAATTATTATTGTTGTTATTATTATTATATTAATGCCTAATAACAATTAGCAAATATTAATCCATCTTCCAACATTTATGCATTTATTTTAGGAAGTGGCGGAAGAAATGAAAAAGGCCACAGTGAATGGCTTCAGTATCACATGCTTATTTGCCCTGGATGACAAAGCAACAATAAGGGATGTTCGGAAAAAAAACAAAAACCTGGTGGCCAATTCCAAGGCCCACAAAATGCCAATGAGGTTTCTAGAACCATCATTTGTTGCGTATGTTGGACATGGTAAGTTACTATTAGATGCATCATTTTAAATGTCTGTATAATTTGTTTCAACAAAGAAAGATTGCATCTACCTTGGACAAAGAAGGAAAATTGAACTCGTCACCGCACCTTTAACAACTATTCACTGCTGTGGAGGTGGCCAGTGGTGGATAATAAAGCGTGAAACAATCATAGAAACAATCAGAATTTTCGCCCTTCATTTGCTCGTAGGTGAATTGCACTTTCCTTCTCATGTGTCAGTAGCCATTATCTTAGTGCGGGCACACAACGCTCTCTACTATTTTGGTATAATGTTAATTGGGGATAGTTCTATAATATAGGAGTACTACTATTTTGGACAAAAATAGTACTGGATAGAATTGTTTAATGCCAAACACTTCAGATGTAACATGTATGATAAATGATGATCATGATGATATGCCTTTGGTTTCTTCCTGCACTAACAGGAAACTCTACAAGGTGAAGATCATGATTGTTGTCATTTCTTTGGATTATTGCTAGTGTGCACAGGTGAAGTACAATTTTTTATCGATGCTGCAATAACTATCAATCCTGACCCTGTCTTGTTTTTTTTTTTTAACTAGTTGCTGGGATTAGTGTAGAGGCCGAGGCAGCACAGCTACCTGACCTCACATCAAAAGGAGAAAATTCTGGAGGTCTGTCTGAAGATGACGTCCAGGAACTTCTCCTCCTGAGAGATTCAATCTGTTTGAAAGTCAAAGGTTAGCCTCATTATTGATTAACAAATTGTGTGATTTTTTGGTATTGGTTGAAACTTCTGAGTAGACTCTTGTGAAGCTATAAAAAATAAATTTCTTTCATTCTTCCAAATTAAAAGAATAGTGTGGATTTGGACGTTTACTTTCTGGAAAGAGAAGGCAAAGACATGTATTTAAATTGTAATTAGCTATGTTGTTTCCTTTCGCAGCATTCAACCAGAAACCGGTCAATGAACAACGGCCTAGCCCAAGGCCAACCCGAGCCAAGTTTGTCAAGGTATATTTTATGAACTATATAATATTATCTGATTGGTGCTCATCATTTTGTTTCAGTGTTCAATTGGGGTGGTTCAAACATCAGTACTAATGTTAAAATAATTTCCTTTTGGTACTATCACCAGAAAGCCAGGCTATGTACAACAAGTTCACACCCAAAAGGAAAATGGCCTTTGATAAAGTTGGTATCAACAAATAATATTAATGATGACAACATTGCTAAGTAGTACATTGAACATGTTAAAATGTTTGAGAAAAGTGTAAGTATTGGGCTGCTGTTTAGGTGTAAAGTACAGGATAACATGGAGAGGTTCTCTATTTAAAACAAGTTAGACCCTGTTTAATCAGGGTTCAGTTGGGATCCAAATGTTCAGACATTGTATAGCAAGTGTTGCCATGCATTTTGTGGACACCATGCATGTGTCTCACTCCCAAAGAACACCTGCGTTAATTTTTTAAATTTATTTACATGTATTAAAAACACACATTTAATTATTTTGTATCAGGGTGTGAGTGCAGGGATGAAAATGAGACGATCTGACAATGTCCTGACATCAAAAGGTAGGTGTCAACCGTAACATTATACATCAACAACAAAATTCTGAATTGCGATTTGTCCAGGATTGGACACTGATCTCTTAGATCACATACCTTTCAAGATACAACCTCTTCATTATCTGACTGCACTCTTGCAATGGCTCTCACTCCATACATTCTCATTGCATTAAGCCTTCAACATAATATTTTATATACATGTATAAAAAGAGTTATGTTAAA
>NW_027180228.1:115000-120000 GCF_036669925.1 Montipora capricornis | reverse complement strand
TTTGGCAATAGACACTTCTCATGACATATTGGTTACTCAGAACTCGAAAACACATGGGCAATCGACACTTTCGTGACATAATTCTTAGAAGCAATCCAGATGTCATGCATTGACTGAATTAGAAAGGGATTGTAAAAGCGCTTCCTTTACCATGACTAATCTGCCCGCTTAAATAATTTTATTGTCATCGAAGCCTCCCGAGAGGAAGACGGATTGGAGAGACAAGCGAGAAGGAGGACATACTCGCTGGGAACTTTCACTATTTCGCTATGCCACGACGAAATTTCGCTATGTAACGACGAAATTTCGCTTGAATATTCGCGCGGCCGTTGCGAATTTTCGTTTTGATTGAAACAATAGGCTTTTCGAAAATTCGGCGAAGTTCGAATGAAATTTCGTTTCGCCCGAAATTTCGTTATATTTCGTCGAAAAGTAGCGAAAAGCGCGAAATTCGTTTGCATTCTTTTTGCACAGTACTGTACTGTAAAATTATTGAAGAGAGAAATGTGTCCATTGTTGTATCAAGGATTATGAACATAAATTTTTCGCCTGTGTTCTCCCAACTGGAAAATTTCACTGGAGAGCATACACTTCTCACTTTTATACAAATCAAGATAATGAATTCTGCGTTTTCAAATAGAAATAAACTAAGTCAACCTTAAGGCTAATGTTCGTCTGAAAATTTGCATTCGGACCAATTAATAAAACAAGGTCTGTCTCTTTGTGGAGTTCATATAGCTGCAGCTGTGAGTTTACCACTTAACACTCATCGGTCATGTGACCAACTTAAGGTCCACTTTTGGCCATGTGGCACAAATACTATAATGTGAGACTATTCAAATAACAGCTCCTTAACATTTTTTTTTGCACGGAACCCTTACTTATACGGGGTTTTATAACATGAATGGTTGATTTGTTAGTGAACATCTTGATACTGTGGCTAACTTTAAGAAAGGAATGGGATGAACACAAGAATAGAGCATACACACATTTCCCTATAGTTAACCTTGAAAGATACCTCACTAATACTGCAACAATTTTTCTCATTTCCATCTCCAAGGTACAGCTCTCCAACTGTTCCACAGATCCCACAGATAACACCATTCATTTCCACCAGGATGTTCCTGTAGAAACGAAATTCAAAACATAGGTCATCTGTCTAAATCTGTCTAAATAATGACGAATACTTGTAATAAATAAATACGATGATTAGGATAAGTTTCCGGTTAAAAATAAGGTACCAGTAGTTAAAGTTCACAGTCTCATAATCAGGAGATGTTGTTTGAGATGACTGTAAAGATGTAAGTAACAGAACATAAACAGAAATCGTTCTTGTAGTTGTTGTGAGACTAATGGCACCAGATGATACAGGTCCTGAAATTCTTTCTTTTCAATGTAATCAGTGGCAATCAACCATTGAAATAACCAAGCAATAAATAAATAAATAAAGGGAGGTCTGCACACAAAAGACAGTCACACTTGCCATTACTGAGAACCATTCACCAAATACATTAAAGTTATGAAACCAACCGGGACTCGTTCTGCCATAGCTTCAAGCTTGCTTTCAATTGCTGTGGATATCGGAACTCCTCTACGGAAAAGGTGTCGCCATTCCACCAGGATTTCCAAAGACACAAGGAGTTTGTCAGAAATATTGAACATGCCTACATATAAGATAATCAAAAAGGGGCACCTTAACCTGGCTAGGAAGCTTACTCACTTTGTTAACCACACTGTATCAAAATAAGGTGTGGTTAACCCTTAAACCCCTAAGGGAGTAAAGTATTTGGCACCAGATCAGACATATTGTTAATCAATTTACCTTTATAAAATATAATTTGTTACCTATATCATAGGGAAAGACTTGGTGCATTGCTTGGCAACTTGGACTTTGGCAAAACTTCACCAACAATTTAATTTTCTTGAAAGGATTAAGGTTAGTTAGCACCAGTGACTCTCCTCTTTGGCCTGGGTGACTTTTTTCTCTAGACAATGGAGAACTACACAAGCCACAAGTAACACAGGAAGGTGCTAGAGATGGAGGCCACCCCTTAATATCCATGAAATGGGCCTGCTGAATGACAGCAGTAGGAATTTGGAGTGGCAAGGACCTTTTCATGTTAAGCTGAACTGTAGAAGTGCGGCTTACAGTATCCACTGGCTCATCAATGGCAGTGCTGTTTGGCATGGCAGGATCCATTGATCCTGCTTTTGTTGATGACGGGATTTCTGAACCAGGAGAACCAACAACATTTGAACCAATCAATTCAGCACCAGACGATGATGTTGATGCAGGGCTGGATCTGACAACAATCTTATCGGAGTGAATTACACCCAGGCTAATCAATATATGCACATGAATGCATATATTCCTTGCCTTGAGCTGTTTCCCCTTGGCAACAACGTTTTGCAATCCTTGGAACAGCATCTGAAGGGGTCCTCCTGAACCTTCACATGGCAGTACCCAGCAGGATTATTTGCTGTCACTAGCCCAAATACACAAAACATTGTAGGCGACACTTGGACGGCTAATGGTAGGTCACCAGATAATCCCTCCAGCCTCAACAACTCATTCTTAACAGACTCATCACCCTGGTATCCCTGCAAATTGGGGATAGCCAAAAACTGATGTCCTAGGTTAGTAGCTGACTCAATGGTCTTTATACACTCGCAGATGAATAGATCAGGGGCATTGCTGTTAACCATAACTGCACGGGTCTCTTTACACTTCTGGTTTAAACAAACAACACTTGGTCTGTCTTTTGTCAGATCCTTCATAACAAGACACCTGTCGTCATGAGTACTTGTTTTGCAGGAATACACAGTCCATGGCCCAAGAACCACACAGGAAGACAATGGAATGTCCAATTTGGGCTTCTTGAGATGTTTTGGGATAAACGTCCCTCCCAGCAATAATCCACAACTACTGCAACACTCTGGTTTGTAACGATTGGTGTACATTGCTTGGCATTTGGGACACTTCCCTTTGCCTCGTTGAGAGGATGCCTACAATGGCAAAAAGTAAAACTGTAATATAACTAAGTACATTAAAACCATTGCAAGTAATTCTTTTAAAGGGCTTTGGTTGGGGTTACAAAATTTATGGTGAGAAAAAATTGGGGGAGTTGGGGAGGGAAAGGGGCTTTTGAGAAGAGTACGACTTCCAAGTCCTGTGACCTAACCACAATCACACTGCCTATATTGAAAATGATGACTGAGCAATTAGGTTAAGAAATGTCATATCAATAGATCATTTTCGCTTGACTAATTTTATAAATAATTGTTCTAAATTTATTACCATGGTTGAACACTCAGGAAGAGAACCAAGTCCTGCAAAAAGAAAGAGAAAAAATAATTGGAATAGAAATTTATTAATTCTGGAAAATAGAAAGGGAACAAAAAACTTGGAGGATCGAGACTAGAAAGAGCATTGTTATTCACATTCCCTAGAAATTTGACAGCGTTTTTCAAAGCAATCATTGTTATTCAAATTCCCAGGAAAGTTGGGAAATTAAAAAAAGAAGACGGCGAGACTGGTGAAAATGGCCTAAAATTTTTGCGAGGGGGTGAGAACCCTTATTTACATGTAAGGTCATTCCCCAGTATTGCATTGCGCATCCCTACTGCGCATAATTTCACGAACATGGGGGCCACTCATTTTTATTATTTCCAAATTATAAAACTCAGTGCAGGTTCTATTTCTGTGACAGAGGCTTGTAAAGAAGGAGGGAATGTTACAATGAACGCTATGCTTATGCACCCTCTGGGGCTGAACATTCATAGGTGCATTATTCAATGTGTGTAAAATATGTTGCCGGTAATAGGTACCAAAACTTTAAAAGATGTGGCCGGGTATTCCGAAAATAAACATTAGTGATGAAGAATGGGCTAGATTGCAAAATACCCGGCCCACAAAATCAGCATTCTAAAAATGTTAGCTTTCATTTTGCGGTTCGGTTAACTACACTTTACACAAGATCGTGTTTAGAAGCTTGCCCTTTAACACTTTTCTTTTCATTCATCGACTTCGGGACTGCGGACCGCGTTGATAGCTTTTTTAGTACTGCAGGACATTTGGTGGGACGGGTATTCTGCAATTGCTCAAAAAATGTATTACTTACCACGTATTAAAGGCAATCGAAGTTATAAGTCGAAACACCACAGCGGATGAAACGGCGCATGAATACACGATCGACTAGATCGATGCAATGAAACTTACAGCAAAGGTGTAGTGGAAGAAACGGCGAATGAATACATGATCAATGAAATGAAACGTGTACAGCAAAAGTTTTCACACACAGATATTCACAAGCCCGATACGTGACATGCCTTGCGATGTGTTGTGTGATGCATGATAACGATTGGCTACCACCTCTACCACCGAGGAAAGATAAGAACCAATGAAAATCATGCTTGTTAAAGCTGCGACTCTACCGATAGGCTGAGCGATGGTGGCGGAGCTATATGTTTTTACATTAAATCGACAATAAATGTCTCTGTACGCACTTAAACGAGCTTGAAAACCTGTGTATCGAAATTCGCAAACCTAACTCTAAACCTTTTATTATTGTAAATTCATTTGGTATAGGCCTCCTAGCTCTTCAATAGGGCTGTTCTCACATTTGGAAACCCAATATCGCTAGACTTGATCTTACCAATCTTGAATTTTTCTTACTCGGTGATATGAATGCTGACATGGCTTCAACCAATTATGACAACAATGTTTGTCAACTAACACTAAAACATTGCTGATATTTATGGCCTCCACCAACTCATTTCTGTGCCTACTCGGATAACAAGTAAATCATCTACTTTTATCGAAATGTCCTGAGAGGTTAGTCTGCTCCGGAGTTGCCCATATCAGTATGATTGATTATAGTGTAGTAGTAGGAGGTGGTTCGAGTTCATATCAAAAGTAAATTTTCTAATTACTCTAGCTGCACGATTCTGCAATTTTGCAAAGTACCAAGCTCCATTGTTGGGCTTCTCGTTCACTTGCG
>NW_027180228.1:97500-105000 GCF_036669925.1 Montipora capricornis | reverse complement strand
TCTGCGTATACTAATAATTCGCTTCAGTCTACTTTTTAATAGAAGTTATGTGCAGCTTGCTCACTCACGTTAATTGAACCGATGAAAAGTTAAGCAAGTACAGCTAACGGTTGAAACAAATCGCTTCGGTGCAATATCCATTTGAAACACTCGCCGAACATTTCTCAAATGCAATTTTTTTGAAAAGGAAAGGTTTCCGGGACTTCAGCGCTTAGACCGGCATTGCAGGATCGTGCCGTGTCAGGTTGGCCTGTTCGGACAGCACAAATTTGACTTTTGGAAATTAAGATTAGAATTCCCCAGAACTCTCATGAAGATCGACAATAATTAATTGTCACTCGCAAGATCAAATAATAATCCTAAATTTTCCTTTAAAACCGATTCTTCAAATAACTCTCTGTCAAGTAAGATAATTTCCGGCAGAACTTACGATATTTTGCTTACTAGCACATATTGAAATGTGCTTTTTATTTGAACTTCAAACGCGATTATATAACATCACGTGAATGGCACTTTGGGGAAAGTTTCAAAAATTATTTCCTTGGATGTTAGCTTTTTATATGTACTTCATCTCCTTCTGAACTGACCGAGACGTACAAAATACAGTATGCCTGACTATGAAGTCAAACAAATTGATCAACGTACCTGAAATTGATTTAATCTCTGCATTGTAAAGAAATTCGTCAACCTTCCTGCCTATCCTTTCCCTCCATTTTACTGGGCAAGTCATTCCCTCCTTTAACGGCTCTTCGTTCAATTTGTCGAGAACAATATCTTTCGTCTCAACGACACTAAGCTGCTGATCTTCAATCCAAAATACAAGCACAAACATCGTGAAGTTTCGTTCTTAACCGCCTCGTCTACTTTAATAAGTTCACTTATCTCAATCTGAAAAAAACTGGCGAGCTGAGCCCAAAGCACGCAAGATGCCTTGTAGTGAACAAGTCACGAAATAATTGTGAGGGTAATTGTTCACATGTATATATTGACATGTCGCGCCGGTGTCTTTGATTTAATGTCAGAGCATGCAAACCACTTTTTCTTTCCATCAAGACTGAACTATTCAGAAAACTGAGAATGTAGAAGTCTTTTCGCTTCCCCACTACTATGTTTTCTTATTATAATTGTTTAATACCCTGAATATTCACGCAGCATAGCTTTTTCAGTCAAGAAACGGTTTAAAACAATTGTCTTTGTTAGCGTTCGGATAACTTGACTACGTGAAGAATTTGATAAAATGACGATTGATACTTAAGGATATCAATCGGAAATGGTGGACAAAGATGATAAACGAATTGAGTTTGAAAGTTACAAAATTGCGTACACTGCTAGGCAGACCCCACTACGCATATTCTTTAGTGGTGAGAGTTTGTGCGAAATTTACAGAAAACATAATGGCCACCCAAAGACACCCCTCAGCGTCAAACACCAGTATTTCTGAATGGATCAATATACAGTTGCAAGAAGACTGCTCAAGCGAAATACAGCAAGTACTGCAATGGAAGTAAGTCTGCTTCAATCTTTCTCATCAAAGCCCTGCTTATCATGCACTAACTGAATATTTGGGTGGGAGGGGTTTGCACAGTCTTTCACTTTTGTTTTCTTAGACCACCACGCTTATGTTTTATATACCCGCCTGTCAGAAAGACTGTTGCAAGTATTTGCCTGAGTTCATGTCCCATATTCATCCTTTCTCATTCTTTGCCATCACCTTCATCTTTGACCACGAAGAAATGACGGATGTTGAACTACAAGATTAAGAGAGTGATTTATCTGAAGATATGGACGAACCATACCGATCCGAGGACAGTGCGGACATCGCAGATGATCTGGTAATCGGATGTGGCGATCAACACGGAGCAATTCCTTCAGCGAATCCACTTTCCTTTACTTTTATGGATTTTCCACGCAACCGACAAATATCAAACGAGTTCATCCAATTTGCTGACGAGTACCGACTTCATTGCTCTGAAGATATATCACAATTACGACCTAGTGTCATAGAAGGCGAAAAGCATCCAAGCTGGCTGATTGAACACCTGGGCGATATCAAAGAAACTCTTGAAAAAGAACTTATTGATCTTCACAGTGACTTTGATACTCCATTTGAACTGAATTATGACGAAACCATAGAAGAACAAGAAATGGAGGAAATTCGGAAAATGGCAGCAAAAAAGGGGAATGACCACCAAAACACCCATCGGGAATCAACCCCAATTTACCCTGGATCCCGTTTAACTATTGGCATAAGTGCACTGTTGGTAATGGCTGTAGTTATCCGCCATTCCCTTACAGGGCAGGCCATAAACGATATCCTTAAGATAATTTGGCTGCATTGTTTAGGTTCCAGTGAATTCTTACGGTCAATCAATGAGTTGAAAAAGTGCTTTTGCGATATATCTTCGCCCATTACGTTTCACTGGTATTGTTCTTACTGCTTTATGCTCGTGGACAAGAACAAGGAAAAGTGCTGCCCAAACTCTTTCTGCAGGAAGGACTTTACTGCCTCTGGTAGTTTGACCTTTTTCGTGGAAGTCCCGATTGTTCAGCAAATCAGAAAGTTTTACAATGACATTCAACACCGTCACAACCGGGACAGTAAATGCGAAAGGATATGCGATATCTACAATGGAGAGCTTTACAAAAATTTAACTAGGCATCCAAATGTTTTGTCACATCCACAGAACATATCGTCTACCTGGAAAACAGACGGAGTACCAATTTTCAAGTCATCTAACTTTTCACTCTGGCCTTTGTACTTAGTTGTCAATGAACTATCTCCAAAGAAACGCTTTTCGAAAGACAACATGATTCTAGCAGGATTGTGGTTTGGCTCTTCAAAGCCTGCCATGTGGATCTACCTCAAACCATTCCATTCATCCTTAAGTGAACTAGAAAAAGAAGGAACAACAGTTGAAAGTCCTGATAAACCAGGTACAATGAATGTACGCGCAGTTCTTTTGTGTGGTACATGTGACCTCGCTGTGAAAGCTTGTGTGTGCAACACTGTTCAATTTAATGGCAAATTTGGTTGTTTTAAATGTTTGCAACCTGACTGTACGGTCAAAGTGGGCAACAAAGGTGGACATGTTCATGCCTTCCCGTTCAATCAAGAGAACATCAAAGCACCCCTGAGGACACACTCCCAGTGCCTTTATGATGCCAGGGCAGCGGTATCGCAAGGGAGAACAGTACAAGGAGTCAAAGGTCCTTGCTGGTTTGCTGGACTTCAATACTATGATTTAGTTAAAGGAACAGCAGTGGATTATATGCACTGTGTCCTAGAGGGAGTTTCCAAGTCATTAATCAATTTGTGGTTCTCCACCTCATTTAAGACTGAACCTTTTAATATATCAGACAAAGTTCCAAGGGTTGACGAAAAACTGTCAAAACGACATCACAAGATGCCCGCGAAAAATAGAAACCGAAAGGCAGTACTGGAAGGCTTCAGAATTCCGTTCATTACTTTTGTTTTATGGACCATACGCGATATTTTACTGTATGAGCACTTTGCACACTTTGTTTTTTTAAGTGAAGCTATTTTTATATTACTAGGGGAAAGCATTACTCCAGCATTTTTGCTTGATGTTCTCAGCCCTGTATTCTAAGGGGAAAGAAACTATTAACGTTCATTCGCTTCTCCATCTAGCAGATGATGTAAGAAATCTCGGACCTTTGTGGACTCATTCCTGCTTTCCTTTTGAATCTTGCAATGGCAATTTACTGAAGCTGTCCATGGAACTCAAAACGTCGAACTCCAGATTATATCTGCTGTTGCAATTTCACAGTCCTTACCAAATCTGAGATCGAAATTCATCTGTGGGTCTGTCGAAGAAGAGTTCTTCAACTCACTAATGAATCCTTTTCATGTCAGCAAAGAACAAGTTATCGAGAAGAACGTGGCTGCGTTGGGCAGCCCGTACATGAAGAGACTGGACCGTCAAGAAATAATCGCCTTGGGACAGTACTTGGGCTCCCCTCCGCTTTTAGACACTGGCATTCTCTCCTTCAAACGTGTGCGAATAAGTGGATCAGTCTATCATTCTCTTTCATACAAGAGAGTCACAGCACGAAAAAAGTTACACCATACTTTTCCAAGACAATGACCCTTGTCTCAACAATTTAGTGGTTGGGCAAGTCCAGTTTTACTTTCAGTACAAACACCCTTGTAGTAATAGTCTTCATGTGCGGAGAACTGTGTTTGTCCTGTAGAAAATCTTGCCTTAATCCATGAACTTCCAAAAGTGCCTGGATTTACATTTACAGAGGATCCAATTACACACGCGAGCGACTTCAGTTCTCCGCCATCTTCCTGCGGGATCACACAGGCATAATGAAAGTCATACCGGTTTCTGCTATCAGAGAAAAACTTGTTTACATGCAATGTGGCGAGGAAATAGCTTTTGTTTCCCGTTTTCCCAATAGAGTTGAGTCAGATTGACATGCTTATCAAATGATTGTCGAGTTAACCGTGATTATTGTTTCGTTTCCTCAGAAACGAAACTTATCTATTTTGACTTCAAATTGAACTATTTACACAGAGTAAATGTAGAGTGGCCAAATCAAAACAGTGTTTGTAATTGGAAATCTAAACGTCTATGAGATGCAAAAACTGACTTATGAACATGTGAACCTGAAATATCAAACATCTTCATGCTGACAAACACAAAAGCGAAGGAAATGGATCATACAGTAAATATGAAGTTTTGATTATTTGAATGATTTTGCGCTAGATTAAAGCGATAAATTGTTGAAAAATCCAAAGTTATCCCTCTTAGTGCTAATGAGTAATGTAAACAATCTCCACACTAGTAATAAATCCCAGGAACCAGTTATTGTAAAGCTAGTATAATCCGCCGAAGTTCGTATAGCCTATGTTACACTAGGCAATTTTTCGTGCATTTTTTATCGCAATTTCAACACAAGTTCTTAGAAAAATTGCCCAGTGTAACATACCCTGTCACAGACATTTCATGCAACATTTTTGTTGTCGTCACCATTGCGAGAAGTAGAAATCAGTTCTACTTTGGGCAACATCGCTTCACGCAACACTGATCATTGCGTTGTAACATCTGTCCTGCAACTTATGTCGCAATGGTTTGCAGTAGTAGCCAATGAAAATGTTTCGTTAACAACATGTGATCATCGAAAATGGGACAAGTTGCAAGAAACGTGTCCAAGTGTACTTTTGTTTCGCAACGTGAGACCTTTGTCGCAACAAAAATTGCCTAGTGTAACAGAGGCTTATGTAACCCACGGAACACGAAATTTTGAAATGTTATGCAGTGGCATTTGAAGGTAAAATAGGTATCTGTAGACTTCATGCTTCGATGTATTGTGGAAATGATCAAGTACAGTATCTGTTCTTCTCTTTTTATTAAAAATGGTTAAGATTCCTTGACACATCCAGTACAGTATTAGGCTTCTCGCCGTTCAGAGAGTTGGCGTCCGCATTTAAATTGTTTGTTGTTTATGATAAACTTCAAAATGTCGTGTCCAATGTAATTAATGAACATGTGTAGCTGCGAACGTGAATAAGCGCGACAGCGGGAATAGTTTTCAATTGTTTCATCCAGGACACAATTAAGTAAAAAAAAGCAGCAGAAATTTACTGCGTACAAAAGCAGCAGAACCTTTAATCCCGTGCATTTGCGACCTCACGATTAACATCGCATTGGCGTCTCAGAAACAACACAATGTTGTAAGGCCAGAAACCTACAACAAATTTCGATCCACAGCACCGCATTTACTTGATCTACAGAATCGGCACTGCATAGCGAGAAGAATAAATTGTACGACAAATTTCACAGCTAAAGGATACAACACACATGACGTAACATGACGTAACATATCTAAATGTTCATGCCCTGCCATTGATCTCATCGGCATAACAGAGTTAGTATATGTGATGTTAATTTCACGTTGAAGCTGCGACTCGGAGTGGAACAGCTCGTTTACAGCTCGGAGCAGCCATTTGGTAGCCAACTCGGTAGCTGCAAAACCGCTGCAAAGGGATGCAAAGCGTTTTAGCAGCCCGCTACACCTTAGCTTACGCTGTGGGAAGGCTTTCAAACCACTGCATCTCAACTGCATATCAGCTGTACAGCTATTTTGCAGCGCTTTTGAAGCGCTGTACAGCGCTGCTCGTTTCGTACGGGTATTATTAATGCTTTCTAAATTTTCTTGAAACGTGTGGTTACAAGATATTCAGTCCTTCATAAGCTTACAAGCTATTGAGACCTTAAAATGGCTATCTCATTTATTTTTGAAATAAGTTCAGGCTTTCTTGGTTTTTTTGGAAGACTGGGTTGATCCCCTGTGAGATCTGCAAGGAGTTGCACTAGGTCAGTAATTTTAAGGTTCTTCAGGTCATTGGCTGACTGTGTTATGGTTTTCTTCTGCTGAGGATATCCAGGATCATCAGGGACTTCTACAACTTCATCTTTTCCTTGCTCCACAGCTGAAATGCGAGGTACTTTCCTTGCCGAGTCTTGTTTCCCTCCTTCGTACCAAAAACTGGGATTCCTTTTGACATATTTACATGGTTGTCTTTCACAGGATCTTAGTGCCTCTTGGCGCTTTTCAACTAAAAGGAGATTGGTACAGGCATTCCATCGAGTTATCTTACGATGGAAAAATCGTCTAAAGTCATCGTTCTTTTTCTCGACTCCTGATAAGAGAAGGCAGAAACATATAGGTAAGAAACAAGGTTAACATACCCACATTGTTGGTACAGTAACAGACAACTTCTCTAACCTCGATATTATACAATAATAAAGAAAAAGATTACCTTGACCACTGAAGTACCTTAGTGAACCATGGTTGCGCATCATGGTGGGGACATGGTAAACCATGGTGTGTATGTAAGGAGTGATTATGGTTTCTGCTGTGTAGCCTGGTCCACTTCCAGCCATTTTTGACAGATAACCTCCCCAGTTCCTTGCCTGTTTAAAAAAAAAAGGATTTAAATTGCACTGTTTGGACCAAAGAGGGTGCTAAATGTTTTTGCTTGTGTAATTTGAAGTACTGATTTGTCTTTTTTTGTGGGTGATCTCAGATGTAATAATTAATATTTTGTTAAGCAGTCTTGAGCCAGGATTACTGAATACACACAAGCCTTATCTTGTAATTTGTCAACATCATCATCAGTGTGAGTCTCTTTGTTTATAACGTCAAGTATCTCCTGAAAGTGCTGAAAAAAATTTTAGCATTTGAGCAGTTTTTCTAAGTTTAGCTGACAAGAAAAAGTTGTTAGTTCAACATCACATGCATTATAAGCAGTATTTTACTCACTGTCCACAGTTTTTGAATCACTGGTGCTCTTTCTGGTGGTAAAAGCGCTGTAAAGTGACACAGAAGCTTTCTGAGAATCAGCCGCTTCTCTCTGCCCAGTAGGGATGTCCACTCAATTTTCTTCACAGAATCCTTTGGCCTCCACACATAAAGGGAAATTCCCAGTGAGCGCACTGTGGTGAGGAGAGCATCCAGATGGGTAGACTT
>NW_027180228.1:77500-87500 GCF_036669925.1 Montipora capricornis | reverse complement strand
TCTGTCGAATGAACAACTGCCAGATGAGCATCTCACTTTACTATCATGTGGCCTACAGTTCATCCCTACACCTGTGACAAAAGAAAATATTATCAGGCGCCAACTTCTCGCAGATTTCAATCAATTTGCGGCACGAATGGGACTACAATATATTTTTCACGGAGAAGAAAGCAAACCTCACCTTTCCCACGTTAAGTCAGACTGGAAACCATCAGTAGCCCTGGAAACCTTCCTAGAGGAGGTCAAATTCGAGCTCGCAAGTACTGAATTGGTAAAGCCAAAAGATAATATATCTACGGGAGAGCATGAGGCCCTCAAAGAACTATCGTGTAACAAAAGCATTATTCTCAAGAAATCAGATAAGGGCAGCACAACCATATTGATGAGCAGACAAGACAAACTTAACAAGCGTCAAGTTCTACTTGATGATTTAAGTAAATACCGACCTCTAGACAAACCAATGGTTGAAACTACAGGCAACAACTAAATAAATCACTGCTCTCAGAAGCCCACATTGACACACTTACAAAAATTCACAAACCGACACTTGTTGGTAGACCTATTATCTCAGGGTGTTCAAGCCCTACGGAAAGGATCTCAGCATTTGTTGACCACCCTATTCAGCCAATAGCACAACAACAGACTTTATTAACTTCATCGAAAGGATTAAATTGCCTAACAGTGACATACTTGTTTCAATGGACGTCACAAGCCTATACACGAACATACCACAACGAGAGGGTATTACCACTGTATGTCATGCATACGAAGAATTTTACCAAGGAAACCCTCCAGTCCCTACCAGGTTTTTAAGGAAAATGCTCAGTCTGATCCTACAAGAAAACTCGTTTCAATTTAACAGGAAAGATTATCTTTAAACCCATGGAACAGCCATAGGCATGAAAATGGCCGTAGCCTTTGCTAACATCTTCATGGCCAAAATAGAAAAAGAAATACTCAGACAGAGCAGCATCAAGCCAATCGATGACGTCATATCAGTATGGGACAGGAGCAAAAACAACATAGAAGAATTCCTTCTAAAGGCAAACAACTTCCATCCTGAAATCTCAGAAACAGAAGCTACATTCTTGGACATGAAAGTATACAGAGGTCTCAAATTCAACAAGGATTCTATCCCTGACATGCGAACACATTTCAAGCCCACAGAGACTTTCCAATACACGAATTTCTATTCGTGCCACCCACCAGGCGTCACAAAAGGAGAAGCATTAAGGCTTCTAAGAACAAATTTTCTCTCAAATTACTTTTGAGGAGAACATGAGGAATTTTTCAGCACGCTTCAAAAACAGAGATTACCCAGCCACAACTGTAGAAAAACACCTCTCAGAGGTCAATTTCTCTGACAGAAATAAGCACTAGAACAGAGAAAGAAAAATGCACGTGAGAGAATACTACCCTTTGTAATGCAATACCACCCTGCATTGCCCAACCTCAAGAACATACTCATGGGGAAATGGCACCTTATACAAAACCAACCATATCTGAGAAATATCTTCAAGGAGCCGCCCCTCATTTCATATTGCAAAGGAAAATCCCTAAAAGACACTCTAGTATGAGCTAAACTATAAAGGCTGAAAGAGCAATCTATTTGCGAAATGCAGGAGTCGTGCAGGCCCGTCAACCCCCTTTTAAACTCTACTATGATCAGCATTCATTTGGGTTGGACTGGGGGCTTTTCAGTTTTTAAGTCAAATTAAACAAGTGTTGAATTTAATTTCCTATAGCAGGCGCTTAAGGAGAGGGGACAGGGAAAGAATTCGGGAAGAAAACGACTGGGGAGAGAGGGAGCCAAAAAGGTTTAACTTGCATTGCAGGCCTTGCGCACTGGTCATTCACTGACTGGAAAATTTCATCCTCCTCAGGATACTGACCACTGAAACAGCTGACATGCTTTGTGAAATGAAATCCTACATGCTAGAGTTATTTTTCAAATAAGGTATCCTGATGAAGTTCACTTGTTTTCTTACGAAAGGCATGACTTAATAAGCCTAAGCACACTGTGCACTGCTTGGGAATACAGGTTGTGTTTTTGCTTCGAAGCTTTTGGCTGAAATCGATGAGCCACCATACAGCAGTGAGCTGCATTCTTCCTGATCAAAACTAGTAGAAGAATTAGAGGCGTGGCTTGGAAATAATGAGGATAAATTAAAACTTGACACACTTTTTTACCTATGATATTGCTGTTTGTGAAATGAGCAACAAGACTAGAGGTTCACACTATAGAGCTCATTATAAAACTCTGGTGTTTATTTCCTTCACAGAGAAGTCTTGAGCCTTATTTAGATGAAGTTTAATTAAGATCTCTTCTTTCGGGTATTGAATATTTGAGGAAAATTTAAGATATTACATTAACTATTTTGTGATGAACTGTTTGTTGACTTGATTCTGCTGAACACAATTTATTCAATTTGTTATTAACAAGGTTTCTAAATCTCAGTACGTACAGTATAAATACAATACTGCATGGAAGCACCTTTGTATGTAGTATTTGCAAATACTAATTGTTTTTCTGTTAGAAATCTCACTCATTTGGTTTGTGATTTACCAACAACTCACACACTTTCACTTTCCATGAGGTATTTCACAAGTATATGTAAACAATAATTGCTCCTAATCATGTTCATATGGTGTGTCCAGAGAGGTCATAAAACCTGCTCCATTCTTGCTAGGAATATAGAGGCATCTGTTAATAATCCCATTGCACCTCAAAATCAATGGCTGAACTTTTTCTGGACAATTTCATTCAGGGCAATGTCTTGTGGTGAGTTGAGGTCTTGGCAAATGTTCACACCAGTTAAGTCATACTTTTCCAGCAAAGCAGAAGGTACACCATCATGAAGAATATAACACACAACTTTTCCAAAACTAGGCCTTCCATGTGAAACAAACTGGATAATGTAACTGCAAGAGTTTCCCTTCCTTGCATACATTGTGCTGTGAAAGGTAGTTTGTCCTTTAGTCATTCTGTAAGAAACCAGGCATTGTGTATTTCGTCCACAACCAAAGGCTTTTTGAAGGACATTTTGAAACTGGACCAATTTCTTGTAATGTATTGGCTCATGCAACAAGATCCCTCCTTCACTTTCTCTCGTTTGTGGTTTTCCAACGAGAAGATGTTTTATAAACTGGGCAGCACTTGGGTTGTCCTTACATTTCTCTATCACATACCCTTTGCCACCATCTGGCCCGGGATTCCCCTTGTCCCACTATACAAGTTCTTTAGGTGGGCAATGAAGGCTTCAAAACCAAATGCAGAAATAAAAGAAAGGGGACCATCTTCAAGAACTTGGGAGGGAAAGTGCAGAAGAGCATGGCTGTTGTAAGTGCACTCTTCAACACCATAGAGACCTGGAAGGAGTCTTACAAAATTATCCAGCAAAACTTGTGCTTTCTTAACACAACCTTTCGATACAGGAACTGAATGTAAAAAACGAAGAGCAGTTGAAAGGAGAGCAAAATAATAAAAATGATCTACTTTAAATTCATCAGAAAGAACAGCATCTCGAAGACAGGGAAGTCCAGCAAAAAGAAGGAACAACCGGAACTGATGCTTTCCACTGTTTTAGTTCCACAAAGCTGCGTGGCTTTCTGGTAAAGTCATGGGGTACCCTGATTGAGAGGAAGACCTCATCCAGATCGCCTACATGTCCCAACAGGCTGTATGGATAAGTGGAATAACAAGGGTGGAGCCATCGCTTGAAAAGCTGCCTTTTCATGATACCCTCGCAGACACAGTGCATCCAGTCAACTGGTACATTGTCAGGTATATCAATTGTGTTACCTGTTACTTGGACAATCCTTGCCAACCTTCTGCTATCGCTCGCTGTTCGGATTTTCACTGCATTACTCGTGGTGTACTCATACAACCTTGCGTGTAGTTGGTTGTCATACCTCCTGGGATGAGTGCAGCCAAATTGACCATTAAATTGCTTCATATTAAAAAGCAACGATTTGGCTGGAAGATCTGGTACCACAGATTGAATCCTGCATACAGCAGAGATGCGTCTGCCTGTTGTATCTTCAAATCAGACAGTTCATTGGTAAAATTATTCAAATACAATGCCACATCTGGCTTGGATTTTTCAAACCAGAGTCCAGTAAGAAAAATGCTCTCAAATTTGTATCTTTGTTGAAGTGGAAGTTCCACAAGAAAGCACATAAGCGGCCAGATACTAAATTTTTTTGACTACAATCAATAGGGCACCATCACTGCTTACTACAAACGAAAATGGTCTCCTTCCTCTAGCACAAGAGCCTTAATGGAAAATGTTTTGGTACACCCTTCCATCCTGAATATCCCTTAGGTGGTCATCATCAGCTGGTGATTTTGGCATTTCAACTCTGTAATCTTCAATTAGCTGCCAGTGTTAAAGACATGAAAAGAGAAAAGATTCAGAGACAACTTGAAATTCCTTTTGCCCTCACAGTTTTGGTCATTCAGCAGCAATGCTGTGAAAAATCACAATTTTTGTAAATGCAGCTCGCATGGGATTGATTACATGGTTGTAGGTTTGGAGAGTCTGAATTATTAAATTATGTGTTGTCTTTCATTTACTGCTAAACCACATTGCATTTCAACCAAGTACGCAGTTTTAAAAATAGAGAATGATTAAAGAGAGACGCCATGCCTAAGAAACACACAAGCGTGCGACTTCAGCTGAAGGAATACAAACAAAGCCACCCTGAAGGTTACTCTTATTAAAATGTGTTAACTTAACCTAATCAAAAATCTAAACTACCTCACATCACCGTCACGACTGGTGGAGGATTTTGCAACCACCAGGGTTCTTGGATTTGACAAGGACTTTGCTCATAAAATAGTTTGTGGCAAATCCAAAACTGAGCAACTTCGGAATACCCCGTCAAAACTGTCAAATTACCAGCTTTAATTAATACGAGCACTTTGTATAATCATAATTTTATTCTCCAATGGGACCGTTAAAAAAAAAACAACATTTAACTTAATCATGCCCAGTGTAAAGTTTTGCACTCTGGTAGGTTTATACTTCAGGTTCTTCACGTCGAAGTCATTGGTGATCGCATAAGGACGTGACACTGGAAAATTAAACAATTTTCACATTTATCGGCCTACGTAGTTCGCATTCGAATCGTTTCTCTTTCACATTTTCCTTGACTTCAAGTGAATCTAGAAATACATGACTAGTTTTTTCCGCATTTTATACATGTAATGGTGAAACCTTGAAAACGTTAAGCTTATGTTATAGATAATGCGAACAACCGGGTTTTGGTCATCTGTTACCGGAACAGGCGTAAATTCTTTTTTTCTGGACAGGAATTGCCGTTAATATTTTACGACTGCAACTGCATGACAGCTTACTATGCGTTGGGCGTTTGCTTTTCAGGACAATCATTTCACTAGGTTGTTACAGAACGAGAAAGAGCTATGTTAGTGCTCCCAAAACGATACTTAGAGACCTAATGATATTGTAACCCTTTTGGAAGAATACGTTTTGTTCCAGGTATTTCAATATCATTTAAATATGAATGCTACATTATCATGCAAATAATATAATACACAAAGAATCTCAATTCTGGGAGATTTGAATTGGGCACAACACTGAGCTAGCCAATTAGGTCTGTTAAGTCATGTTCACATGGAAGACCAGTGCAAACCGATATTTCTTTCAAAATTTCTCTTGCCTCCTCAGATTTCCAAACAAAGGATCACTGTGTTCTCTTTTTCATGGAGGAAATGTGGTATAGCGTGGTGGAAAGAAAATCATTAAGTGACAAAAGTGCGGGAAAGAAATATACTGCTTCTGTTGTGTTCATTGGTAGGAGTATTGCATGCCTCCCTCCCAGGCACACCATTGGCTCCCAACATAATTTTTACTTTTAGGCGTCAATCAATTCCCCACCTCTCGGCTTAAACAATTTTTTTTTTTTTTTTTTACATAAAGTTTTAGTGGATAACTTAACCTGACTCAGTGCCCTGTTGTGTTGCTTATATCTCTTGATCAGGGAGTTACAATGACTGCAACAAAAAAAACAAATGGCAGGTTAACACTGCACGTCAGTGGACTTTTCCATCATCAGCATCAGAGCTGTCTTTCCATGTGAAATCTTAAACTTGGAACAGAATGATGAGAGTGATGGCGAAATTTGCTTAAATTTATGATAAATCTTCTGTAATAGGCCACAGTGAGTGACCACATTTAAAATTTGAAACCATCTTTACTGTATTTTGTTTTCTTCATTAAAACACTAAGGTTTTTCTAGTCACTGTCCATCACTAAAATAATGTCCTTAATTGAGCTGACAGTTTATGTAGACATCTCTTGTGTTTGAGCTTTACGAGTATACACCGCCACAGTTACCTTCCTGGTCTCTTTTTTGAACATGTATTTAATGGTCATTCAGAGTCTAACCATTCTAGCCATAATGCATTTGGTATCACAAGGAGCCCATGTCTGTTTATCTCAAGTAATATGAGGATCCTCAGTGTTTTCCCTAATGAAATTGGAATACTTCTCAAATCCTTTGGAAATCAACAAATACTTCCAATAAGATTTTGAATTATTTGTATTTCAGGGAATGACGTGGACAAAGAGTTGAAGAAACTAGAAAAATTGGCCCAGTCAAGTGAAGTAGTCACAAAAGTAATAACATTAATAATAACATTGTTTCACTTCCTGGTCAAACAGTGCATGATGGTCTATAGTTGGCAAGCCCATACGCCATTCCTTCACATGGCCAAACATGATAAAGTAGTCAATGATAGGTACATGTAGCAGGAGATTCTAGTGCCAGATGTTTGTTGTTTGCCAAAAATGCTGAACAAGACTGTCATCATTTTTAATGGAAAATTGAGTCACAGTTGGTGAACGAGGAGTGAGAGTTGGATTATTACCAACTATCATTAACTCTCGTGTACCATTTGTACCATGGATTCACTTTTTAGTTGTGAAAGGTTAATTGAATCAATATTCTGTGACTGTTTATTGATCCTCATAAATTTATTTATCATAATCTTTGCACCCCTTAACAGCTATCTGGTTTGAACTGCTTCATAGGCTTATGGATTAAGTACTGTTCCAACTGTTCAAATTGTTACAACTCTCTTTGGAAGGGAGCATGGTCCAGAGGTTAGAGCTGTGGGTTTGCATGCGGTTGCCTTAGGTTCAAATCCTATTCCAACCTCCAGTTTGGATTTTTTCCAGTTGTTCTAGATTCAACTCTATCACTCTTTGTAAATAGCCGACTGGTTGCCTCCTGCTACATGTAGTTGGGTTTCCTTATCATGTTTCTGCTAAGTTTGAATTGCTTCTTTCAGATTACTAAGTGTGATGCCTGTGAACTAGCTTGATGGCTAAGTGCACCTCCCCTATCAACAAAGCATTTTTTTTTGCATTTTTAGGGTTTGAGTGATGCACAAAGTATGCATAAGGGTACTGTCCTCATTGATTCTGAGGACATTGCAGTCATCAAAGAAAAGATGCCAAAACAACATGGAAACACTCCAGCAGTTGCTTCTGCTGATGTAAGTCTTAACAGGTCAATTACATCATTGCTGATTGTGAACAGTAAATGAAGAGCTTGAAGCAAGCAATTACCAAGTAGAAATCAGGGTTACTGCATGTATATAACTTCTTCTGAATTCTTATTGATTGTTGTTCGGTCATCATTTGCAGTACCTCTCACAGTGTAGACATGCATTACATGTACAATGCAGTGAAATGGTCATGCCCAAACTGGAGTGTAGAATACATCTACAATTCTATAAGCAAGTTTAATATTAATTTAAAAATTAATAGTATTACTTTGTCTAACCTCTAGGATGTCTGGAGAGAGAATGTCAGCAGGAAGCTTGACCAAATTATGGAAAGAGTTGATAAAGTGGAAAGGCTTCTCACAGAGAGTGGGACAATTGCCATACAAATGGTTGGCACACCTCCAATTAGAAAAAAAGGCAAGATGTTCTTAATTAACTGACATACATGTTTTTACTCTGGTTTATATAAATTTTGTAACTTTTGTATTATCTATGCTATGTATGGTACAAGTTACTGAGAAATCTCAGTTTGACAAAACACTACTCTATACATGTTTAGTATCACCCAACTAGTGGACTAATGCAAATCCTGCATTTTAATTGGCTATGCTACTAGGGGACTATTAGTAATAGCCCTCGAGTAGCGAAAAGCCCGATGCTTTCTTTCATTTTATTCGCAAATAAATGTTTCTTCAACCTGCATTTGCCAACTTTATTATTGCCTTTTCTGTCCAACTAGTTGGGTGATTGTAAAACAATTAGACCCTTCATCCTCAAGGGCCATTGGCCTGTACGCGTCTAATTGTTAAATAACACAGACTTTGTTACCCTTACTTAAGGTATGTGAAGGGTCTTTTCATCCCCGTGATAATAAACTAAATTCCCTAATGCCCCAGCACTTCAAATAAATGGAGAGGCTCCTCTGTATTCAATGCTTATGAGTGGTATTACCTCAGAATATCCCATCTGACGAGCAGTACTGTATAGTGTGCAATATCTGAAAAGTATTATAGATTTATCAGCTGACTGCCAGTGTGAAGAAAAATAATTTTGTTGTGCATGGAAATAAAAGTACATTTTAGAACTCACATTTAGATTCCTTTACTTTTTTCACAATAAAAGACACTTAAAAATCAATTGATCTTGTTCACAGGCAAGGCTAGAAGAGGAGCACAGAAAACGTTCTGCCAGGGGAATGTATTGTGCAGCATCCCTGGTATGTGACTGTCACAGACAGACTGCATATTAAGCAATAATAATTTATTATACTCTGGATAGAACAGCTTCTCGAATCTTGACCTGATATCCTGTCGGTTTCTTGGGATTTCACTCTTTCTTTCTTATGCACTACAAGCAAAGACAACGGGATCTCAGAACGAGCTTTAGGGAGCCACTGTACTGATTGTCTATACTCCTGTTTTGACCATGATTTTGTTAAAATTCCTGTTTCTCCCTTTTTGAGATGTACCGTGACATAAATCTTTTGACAATTCCATCTGGTGGAGAAATTAAAAAACTATTTTCAGCGGTCTTCCCTGCAGTATATAAGCTAGTTTGCATACTAATAAGCATCACTTCACACGAGGTGTCGAGCCTTGACCATGTCAGAACCTAGAGAGTCACAACTGATTGAAAATGTCACGCTAGATGGTGACACCAATGAAGCTAGACAAGCCCTGAAGAAGAAAAAGGCAACGACGCCGGGTAACCCGCGGCCATCCACTTCAAAGCACCAAGATACATCTCCGGTACCCGATATATCTGAACCTGAACGACCTAACTGTGGTCAGAATAAGAGAAGGATCAATTCTCGAGAAGTTGACAGGGAACAAGAGGTGAGACTGTTTATTTCTTTTCAAGATTTATTCTTTTGTATGTTTGGTGGTTTATTTAAGACTTGTAAGTATTGTAAATTCAAAAAGTCTGTGAGAATTGGTGGTTTTAGATCAGAAGACCTTCCATATAAGTCATGTTCTTCACGAGGTCCACTGGGATGGCAACTGACACGCTAGGCTTATCTGTTTAATTTCTTGTTGCCACGGGGCTGGCGTGTAAAATTTAGTCACAGAGCTGACCTGATAGCCACGAAGATGGAAAAACATTTTATCTGTTTAATTTCTTGTTGCCACGGGCTGGCGTGTAAAAAATTTAGTCTCAGCGATGATGACTTGATAGCCACGGGGATGGCCAACTATTTTATCTGTTTAATTTCTTGTTGCCACTGGGCTGGCGTGTAAAATTTAGTCACAGAGCTGACTTGATAGCCACGGGGATGGCCAACTATTTTATCTGTTTAATTTCTTGTTGCCACTGGGCTGGCGTGTAAAATTTAGTCACAGAGCTGACTTGATAGCCATGGAGATGACGGAATATTTTACCTGTTTAATTCCTTGTTGCCACGGGGCTGGCGTGTAAAATTTAGTCACAGAGATGGCGAAACATTTTATCTGTTTAATTTCTTGTTGC
>NW_027180228.1:62500-70000 GCF_036669925.1 Montipora capricornis | reverse complement strand
CATACTAATAAGCGTCACTTCACACGAGCAGTCGAGGGGTGAACTAATGGTATAACCATAGATCATGGGGCTCATGGTCTACCCTTCACTTGATCACGATCCCGTGTTGGTTGCCGCTTTCCCACCCACCCTTCCCCTGTTACCAAATGTACCCCTTCTTCCAAAGGTGGCAACCAACGTTTTCTACTCCATAGCTTAAAGAGTGAAGGGAAGACCAATGGAAATAGATTACTATTTACGATGGAAGAGATGACGGCAGGCATTGTTGAGCCTGCCTGTGAAAAGGCATCAAATGGGGCAGAACTGGACACCACACGGACAAATCTACTAAAAAGTCAATTGAAGTTTTAAACAATATTATTAAATGTTACTTATTGAAATTTCACCCACAGATAAGACGAACTTGCATGTGGGAATTTTATATTGAATCCCAGCAGCCACTACATGAGGTCAAGGATGCTCTTTCATGGATGTGTGTTTACTAGAAGTTTTTGTGTATGTTATTAGATACAGTAAGTTTGTTACTTTTCCCTTTGCCTTCACAGGTTGTATTCTGTGTAATGTTGCGGTGATTTTAATCATCAGTGGGGCATATATATTTATGTCTCCAATAGTTTACAAGTAACTCTCTGCCTCTTGAGACACTTAGATTTTACTTGTCAAAGAGGAGCCTTTAAGGGTTAGAAGCGTACTTTGACATCAATAATTTCTTTCCTTACTGTAACAGGGGCTATTAAAGAGAAAGTTGGAGAAGGCCAGTACCAGAAAGAGTGGGGCTTAATACGACAGTCCTTAAACCAAAAGTGTTTGCATTCCAAGCAGAAAGCAATGCCCTTTCAGTTTAAAACCGTTTTTCAAAATGCTACTATGATTCCTTTTTTCTTCAGATTTTTATCCAAAGGCTGTTTACTTTGACTGTAAGTTTTGGATTGCACGGTCCACCATTACTCACATTAAAAAACTGACCAATTGTGTTGGACCTCAGAGGGTTGGATCTAGAGAAACTAAAGTCATTTACTCATTAGCTAAAACTTTCAGTGTGTAAATGCATCAATTATGCAAAATACTAGTTTAAAAGTCTGAAAGACTAAACCTTCCATGATGCATACTAATTCAGCCATGTACACAGACATTGCATTCTTGAACTAGCCAGTCTTTGACCTCACTGTCTCCTCAATCCAGCTGTCTTAAGATTTTAAAGTTAGTAATTGTGGACCATTAAAAAGGAAAATGCCAGTAAAAATTAACAGGTGTCTTTTGGAAATCCAAAAAAAGAACGTTTACTTTTTTGGTCATAGTAGCACTTTAACCAGGGTTAAAACATGCCTTCTTAGCACCAAAATCCTTGTTCAATACACCCAGTTCAAAATTTCAAATAATTAATGTGGATGGACATCTGCGGTGATGGCCTGTAACAATGTTTATGCTGAGACATATGTAATACAATACTTGATCCACGATTTTAAGCACATTCACAACAAATTAAAATACTTGAAGAGATATCTGTCATTATTGGATGGCACTGAGTAGATTTTTCCCTTTTCGTTATGGTACAACTTCCGTTAGCTGACGCTATTATTTTAACTCCCTTAACTGTCATTATCAAATGCCTCTTCGTTCTTCCAGTTTTAGCTCATCGTCACCAACAGCGTAATGGCAATTCTTTTTGTAAGAGCCCATCATAGACAAGGACTCGTATGGGGATCTTGAGCAAGGATTTTAATACCATACAGTTGTACCTGGAGTTAAATACAGTCTGTAGCACAGTGTGATGCCTTATCCAAAATAGAAATCAATGACTGCCAATTTTGTTGTTAAGTTTATGTTAGGAGTTGTCATATATACACATACTGGCAATCCTCATAGGTAATTTCTTTAATTTCTCTGAATGATGTTATGGTGTAAGGAAACCTGCATGACACAAAATTTAAAATCTTAAGTAGTTAAAATACATTTGTATGGGTGTGTTGAATTTTTATTTTAGATATAATTAATTGATTATGTGTGATTTGCGCTAGTGCAGTAGAACTTCCGTTTGGGCGCCAAAATGAAGTCGCGAAGGACCTGGCGACGAATTAGTCTATTTATATAAAAAAACGTAACGTATTTGAATAATGGCCTTGCACGCAATCAACCAATCGACACACCCACAATGTAAAGAGCCGTGTTATGAAGTATGGATTGCCCAACAGAATTGTAAGTAGAATTTCGCTGCAAATATTTCAGTCTTTAAAGTGTAATTTCATATTTAAAACCGAAATCTTTTATTTGCTTTGTAGTTTGACTGTTGCCAATGACATTTCCGGTTGGCAACGAGTACAGAAATAAAACGCCGGGTTATCTATACATCGACTGTAGCCTTCAAATTTGGGTAACGCCTCACTACGTAAGCGCGAATCAGTCAAAAATTCTGTTCATCAAAGGTTACATTATCAACTGCGAGATCCCGAAGGACAGCGTCGTGGCAAAACGACCGGTTTCCAAGAAGAACTGACAGCGAAACAAGCGATCAACCGATCTTGGAATCATTACAGTCATTTAAATTCACGAAAGAAACGCATCATTTTCCAGAACAACCGACTGCCATAAAGTGAGCGACTGACCATTCTAGAAAATACTTCAATTTACACCTTCATTTCGCAATGCCGCCGAAAGTTGATGTAAAAACCCTCACGGGAAAAATTAACAATGCCGCTGGAATTCTTAATGAGTTAATGGAAGAATTTGAAGTGATCTTTGCAGTAAAACCGGGACTTGAAAGACTCGAAGCAGTGTTCAATTTAGTGCAATCAAAGTACAGATCTGTTAAAAAGCAGCAAGAGGCAATCTTAGACAAGTTAATTGAAGAAGGCGCTTCATCAGAAGATGAATTGGTATTAGCGAACAGAAAACTCGCGGACAAAGTCAAAGCTGATTTTCTCCAAATTACTTTGAAATACGCAGCATATCAAAGCGAAAATGCTCTTCCGAAAGGTCCTGACCACACAGAAACCTTGAAAACGATGACCTCTGCAATTGAGTAAGTGGCCGTTGCGATAGGATCGAAACCTAGCAGCCTAGAGCGGTTGACAGTTCCAAACTGGGACGGAAGTCGAAGAACATATCAAACGTGGAAAAGGGAGTTTAGACACTGTATGGAAAAATATGGACAAGACAAGGATGGGCAACTTCAAAGATTCCGAAAAGCGATGCCTAAAGGCTTTTCCTGGACAGATCAAGTTAAGACCTGTAAAGACATTAACCAAGCCTGGGAAATTCTTGAAACTGAATTCGCAAATGAGCGAAAACTTATGGACGAACTGTTAGCTGAAATGAATAATCTCAAACATGTTAAATGGGACTCCAAGTCACTCACGCATTACGCCACACGATTTGTATTTGTCAATGATATGGAAAACAATGGTTGCACCGTGTTGGAGGCATCAGAAGCTCCGTTCTTCATGTGTCGGCTTTTATCAAAACTCGATCCAAGAGACAATATAAACTTTGGTAGGGAGATGGAGAGAGTGGAAAAGGAAGAAAATGTGTCAAACCTTGTAACCTGGTTACATCAAGAGGCATCCCTTCGCTCCAGAGGCAAACCAGACAGTGACAACGCCGATGAAAAGGAACGTACCCACCGAGGACCAACCTTTAGAAGAATAGAGAACCACGCTGCTAGTAATGATAGAACTCCCGATCAAGAAGCGTGCCCACTTGGTTGTGCGTGGAAACACCATTTAGCTGCCTGTCTGCTGTATCAAAGTTCAACGGTAAATCAAAGATGGGACGCAGTCAAACAGAGTAAAAGATGTTGCAAATGTCTTAGACCACATCACACGAACGACTGTAAGAAACCAGACAGTACTACCTGCGATAAATGCAAAAGGAATCATCACCGCACTCTTCACAACGAGACAATCAATTCGAATCTAAGCTCGAACGCAAGATGTTCCTGCAGAAGGCTATACCAACTGTGCCGCTGACCACAAGGAAGATGTCAAGCTAATCACTGGTTTATGTCCTGTCCAAAAGGTGAAGGTTATGGACTCAGGTGGAACGCTTGTTGAAATGCTTGCGATGATAGATTCTGGATCAAACAAAAGTCTGCTATCTAAGAATGCAGCCGAACGACTGGGAATAGCAGGGACAGCCACCCATCTTACTATGAATCTAGCAGGTGGAGAGAAGAGGTCTGAAACTTCGGAAATCATCGAGATCACAGTTGCCTCGAGTACAGAAGAGGATATCACAAAGACCTGGAAGTATACACGATAAAGAGACCTTGCAGTGCCGCGAAGACGATCTCAAAGGCAGCTATTGAACAGTTCTCTCATCTCAAACCAGTAGCGAACAAACTGCATCTATCTGGTGGAACAATAGATCTTCTAATTGGTACAGATTTCGTCGATCCCTTTGTCGACATTCATACCTTGTCTGGGGAACCAGGAGAGCCGATTGCCAAACGTAACTGCTTTGGTTGGTACGTTTTAGGACAAGTTAACAGTTCCAGGATACAGTCCGTTGAAGTCGGAACATTGAGCTTTGAGGACGACATTAAGAAACTACTTTATCAGGACACACTGAGAGTTAAACCAACGGAACTGTGTACTTGTAGTGAGAACATGCTGCGAGAAAACAAGTTCGTCAAATCCCTGTCTGATTCAACTACATTGGTAGATGGAAGAATCCAAGTAAGAATGCCTTGGAATGAGAATGGACCCCCCAAATGCAGAAATTATGACATTGCCTTCAAAAGAATGCAGTCTGCTGAGAAGTCGTTCGAAAGAAAAGAATGCTTTGCAATCGTAAATGACGAGGTACAAAAGCTGTTGGAACAAGATTTCGTAATTAAAGTTCCTACAGAAGAAGTTGATCACAGTCAACCCGAATGGTATCTGCCCTTGCAAGCAGTTTTCACACCAGAGAGAACTACTAAGGTTCGCCTTGTTTTCAATGCGTCTTCAAAAGGCCACGATGGTCTTTCCCTCAACGATCAGCTTGAGAAAGGACCTAATTACACTAACAGTCTTCCCAATGTGCTTATGGCCTGCCGATGGAACGAAGTGGCTTACTCGGGTACTAGTGCACCCTGATGACCAAGTCTTTCACAGATTCTAGTGGAGAAGCGACAAAAGTGAAACGCCCTTAGTCTTCCAGTGGCTCAGATTAAATTTTGGCGACAAGCCAGCCCCAGATATTGCCTCGAACGCCATCAATTACTTAGCTAAAGTCTCACAAGTCGAATTTCCAGACGCAGCCCAAGAACTTCAAGATCACGCGTACATGGATGATATCGCGGGCTCCGAAAGCAACTCAACAAAAGCCAAGAGAATAATCAATGAAATTGACACCGTCCTTGGAAAAGGCCGGTTTCAAATTAAGGTGTGGCATTCCAACCACTCAGAAATTGACCAGTTTAGTGGTGAGAGATTTACACATCTGCTTGGCCACAAATGGGATAAAGAAGAAGACAAGTTTACCTTCAAGAAAGAAAACGTGGTTGGCTTACTGGAAGGCTTCTCCAAAAAAAGCTGTCTGAAGTTTCTCGCTCAACTCTGGGATCCTATCAGACTTGTGTCACCCGTTACTATCAAGTTCAGAATTGACTTGCAAGGGTTATGCAGTTCGGGTTACAGCTGGGACGACATCCTTCCTGAGAGTATTCAGCAAACATGGTTAGAGAATGTCCAGTCCATAAATGATCTCCTGTCATTTCACTTTGACCGCAAGCTAAAACCAAGCAACACAGTGGGCGTGCCTCAAATTCACGGATTCTCTGATGGTGGTGAGCAGGCTTATGGTGCAGTCATCTTCCTACGGTGGAAACTTGCTGGCGGAAACTATCGTTGTGTTCCAGTCATGATAAAGGCTTTCATAGCACCACTGAAGAAGAAAAGCATCCTGAGATTAGAACTGTTGGGCTGTTTATCACTCGCACGCATGTACATTACATGTGTAAAGGCATTGGAATTCACAAAAGCGCAGGACTGGGAACGATTCTTCTGGATCGGTTCATCAACTGTTTTGTTCTGGATCAGAACCCCACCATGGGAATTCAGGCCCTTTGTATCTGCCAGAGTGGCTGAAATTCAAGAGACCATTGGGGCAGACCAATTTCATTACATCAAATTTAACAACAACCCTGCAAATGCTCTGACGAGAGGAATCCATCTTAATCATCTCATGAAGTGGGCAGAGGGACCATCCTTCCTAGAGTTGCCAGAAGAAAAGTGGCCCAACTTTCAAGATCAAACCCAAGTTAACACAAATGTGAAGGACCTTGAAGCTTTAAAAGAGAAGAAAACGTTTCAGAAAGAGAAGAAAGCCGGTAAACATCACACTGCCGCGGCAGAAGTATGTCCTGGACTAGATCAGCATGAATCTGAAGAAAATCCTATCCTTTTACATTTGCTGAAAACGTGTTCTACATACTTCAAGATAAGGAGAACTCTTGCCTACGTTCGTTGCTTTATTCACAACGCTCGGAAAATGAACCCGAAGTCAGGGCCCATTTCAGTTCAGGAAGTTTGCCGAAACCCAGCTTCTGAAGTGGAGTCACTTTCACATCAACGAAGACAGTTTGGATAAGAAACTAGTGGCAAAGAAAGGTGAAGATGGCCTTCTTCATGCGCATGGTCGACTTGAAGATGTCAGATGTCTCGTGGAAGAGTTGAGAAAGCCTATTATGTTAGCACAAGACCACCCTTTTATGATCTTGCTTCTGTGTGACCTCCACGAACGACGTGGGCATTGTGGCTATAAGAGTTTAATTCACGAGGCCAGAAAAAGATTTTGGATTATTGGACTCCGCAGAATGGCTAAGACCGTCACCTCAAAATGTGTCACATGCAGAAAACTACGGAAAAGGCCCCTCAACCAGCTCTTGGGACAGATCCAAAACCTAAGAGTAGCAGCTGGCTTCCCTGCATTCTCAAACACTGCTATGGACATGTTCGGACCAGTACAGATTAAACTCGGTCGCAAAACCCTGAAAGAGGCACAAGTGATCATCTTCACTTGCATGACTTCATGTGCGATCCACCTAGAGCTGGTCACCAATAAAACCTCAGACGCATTCTTAATGGCCTTTCGACGATTTGCCTGCTTACGTGGATACCCTAATGTTTGCTGGTCAGACCGTGGAACAAACTTCGTAGGTGCCCAAGGTTACCTGAAGGAAACCACACAGAACTGGGATATTCCTGGGATAAAGAGTGTCCTCTCTGATAAATTTGGCTGCGAGTTCAGATGGGAATGGAATACACCACATGCGAGTAACCAAAACGGAATTGTTGAGACCCTAATTAAGTCAGTCAGACAAGCACTTAACGCCACTTGCAAGAACCAAGCCTACTCCGAGGAACAATGGAGAACATTTCTGTCAGAAATCACCTACATGGTCAACGGACGACCGCTGTACCCCAGTTCCGACGATATCTGGGAGGCCCCACCGATCACTCCAAACGACCTACTGCTAGGCCAATACAATCCACCGCGACAGTTACTCAGGAGTACCCA
>NW_027180228.1:52500-55000 GCF_036669925.1 Montipora capricornis | reverse complement strand
ATGTTGGTGTAGCCAGTCAAAGAGTAAAATGTCGTCTCAACACTGTCAAGGGGGTGTTTCAACGCTTTTTGGCGAGGATTGTGTGAGTTGCAAAAAGCCATTTGGTTAATATCAGACGTTGTTATTTATTGTTAAGTAGTTTTCTTGAATAGTCCAGAAAGACGGTGCTCGCTGGGAAGATCTTGCTGTAACTTTTGTTTGACGCAAGCTAGGAAAGATATGAATTGTCTAGATTTCGGTAGAAACAAATAGGAAATGCTATTTTTGGTCTTGAAAAATAAGATATCAATACAGCCTGGCCACAATAGTCATGGGTAGGAGACATAAAGGTTAAGTGTGATTAGTCACACAGTTTAATGAAAATAGGAAAACCTTGGTGGAAGAACGAGCACTCATCACATTTCTGTACATGGAAAGGAGGTATTCTCTGCGAGAAATTGCAGCAAAAGTCGACCGATCTGCAGCGACAGTAATGCGAGTGCTAAAAGAATTTAACACTCCTTCAACGTATTCGCAAACTCACGGAAATATCACCCACCAAAGAAGAGGAAGGCCAAGAAAGTTGTCATCCAGTGAAGAGAGACTCCTTATAAGGGCTCTTCTGAAACTGAGGCGTATAGAAGATAACTTTACTGCCAAGTGACTCATGAATGAGGCAAACATCTCGAAAAGTGATGTGTCAGTTCGCACTGTGGGAAGATTGTTAAATAGCAAAGGGTACTTTTATCTCCAAGCCTGGAAAAAAGGGCTGCTTACTAACAATGACAAGAGCTTACGTGTTGCATTTGCCAAGGAGTTATGGACTCATAAAATTGCTTTCTACTTGGATGGAGTTGCTTTTGCGCACAAGACCAACCCACTTGATCAAGCAGGAGCTCCTACTGGAAGGATCTACCGCAAAAAATCTGAAGGTCTCAACCAATTTTGCACTGCGAAAGGGAGTAAAGTTGGATCTGGAGGGAAGGTAGTCAAGTTTTTAGTGGCGATTTCATACAATGTAGGAGTTATTTTATGCCACGAATATGAACATATGACGGAAAATTTGTTTGCGTCTTTTATTGATAACACTTTTGAGCAAATGTTTGTGGAATTAAAGAAAGGAAATACAAGACTCTTCATTCAAGACAATGACCCAAGCCAGAATTCAGCAGTCGCAAAGACTGCTTTGCAACAAGTGAGCGCAAAATTGCTTAAGATACCGCCACGCAGTCCTGATCTAAATCCAATAGAGAACATGTTTAAATCAGTCAGTGACGACTGGCATGACAGCGCTATTGAGAAACAATTAGAGCGAGAGAGTTTAACACAATTCAAGTAAAGAGTGAAAAATACAATTGTTCAGTTTCCAGTAGCCAAAATAAACAATTTAATAGAATCCATGGACAGGCACATACAACTGATTTTCAACCGAGAAATACGACCAAGGAATGCGATAAAAGGCAAAACCTAATGGTAAACCGTACAGTTTACCAGCATTTTTTTACACTTTACACTCCGTCACCATCATGCAATACTGTAAAGTTGCATAATACTTTTATTGGAATATGCTGAGATTTGCCGATCCTTTGGTGGGAACTCGTTCAACACTTATCCCGAACTGTTGTCGGTACTGTTAGGGGACAGAATTAATTTGGCGAAACAGTTTGGACAAGGCGGAACGTTTCTTTGCTCGCCAGGTGGAATCTGCGAAAAGAAGTTGAAGATTTTCCACCTTACTCGCATCATTTGGTCTCCCATTCACCTATGCAGCTTGCCTGTGCAGAATATCGGGGTGTCAGTGTCAAAGACAATATCTTTAGCGTAGTGGCACTTTGGTGCTGGCAAATGAACTGTCTGCCCCTCCAACAGAAGAAGCATATCGTGCCAAGGCAAGACCAGTGGACTCCAGCAAAAGTCATTAAGAAAAATAACCTCCGCAGATTCAGCACCAACCCAAGCAAAATTGCAAATAGTGGGATTACTAAATGTATTGTATAGTTGACAGTCAACGGGTTTAGTAAAAAGGTCTTGCCACAATTGGCACTACCATAGATTTAATATTTCGGTACTTGCCGCGTCATTTCTCAAGTATCTCGCACACAGCACTCTGAAAACTTCCACCTGTTCAATCATTGCGTGCTAGAGTATCCTCTGCAACTCTCCATTGCAGTTCGCGATACATGGACCTTCTAGAGCTTTTTGTAGTATGTCCATCCTTGTCATTTGTTTCCTTTTTAATTTTTCCCCTGCTTCTGCCATTTCCCATCCTACTTGTATGGCCTCGTCAACAACTTTACTTCCTCTGTTAGCGATGAATTGCGCCAAATCTTCCTTTCCCTCTTTCATGTGTCGAGAGGCTATAGCAAGAAGCTCTAGCCTGGACTTTATTCCTTTTGCTACGACTAGCTTTGATACATCGAAAATACTGAGTCGAGATGCCTTCCATTTTCTGGTTTTCTTGGCTTTTCTCTTCGTTCCACCGCGTTCCGTTGTTGTCAGACTGGCATCTTGTGTTCGAGGT
>NW_027180228.1:37500-42500 GCF_036669925.1 Montipora capricornis | reverse complement strand
TAAAATTAGTGGCGTTTCCTCCTGAAAACACTAAAGGGGGATTTACCCCCTGAGCATCCCAGAGCTTTTCAAATGGGAGTCCCCCCCTTTCCCCCAAAATAATTCACAGGACAAAATCACCATTATTTAAAATAATTAACTGGAAGGAGGACGAAAGGGGTGGTGACTGGTTATATCCTCTTCTTAAGAGCAGCTATAGCATTGAAACGGTATTTTGTACTTATGGGATCCTACAGCTGTATTTTCACCAAACAAACTGAAGATTTCCCTTTAGTCTTAAACCGATGACATGCCTTCCTCCCACGGCAGTATATTTTTCTTTATGATCAGGATACTGGCATAATCTTGGTGGTCACCAAAAACGTCCCTAAGGAATCTATGTCTTGGTCAAATAGACATTATCCCTATCTGAGATTCGGTAACCGAGAAAAGACTGGCCCTCCCTAAGATAAGATCCGTTTCGGTCAGACTTTCCACAGACAAATGACAGTTGAAGAGGTGCCCTCCAATATTGTTATTACAGCGTCTCAAGACCTTGACTTGTCCCACAATCACCTTTTAGCGTGGAAAGAACACAATTTCAACAACATCTTGATGACGTGAACACAACACAGGAATTTTTTTGATAAACACACTAGTTTGATTATGGTAACTTACAGAAAATGCTAAAAAAGGAGACAGAAATACACAATTGTTGAATTAAATTCTTATCTTGTTTGGCTTCACGCCATGGAGGTCTTGAATTATAATTTGCAACTTGTCAAAAAAGAAAACTGCCGTCTATAATATCTAAAAATTATTTTAAAATATCACAAATTACTATTAAAGTTGGACATGCAAGATCCACCAGGAGAGAAAGCATAATTTTAAGTCTGATGATCTCAATTTTTAATCAGCTTTGAAAAGTCCTTTCAATAGCAATTTCTAAATATTTTTGATTGTGTGAATCTCTGTTTTTTCGACAATGAGGACAGTAATGCTCTCTTCGGCAATGTAACACGGCGTCTCTGTAATGAAGAAAATAACAAAATCAAATAAGCAAAATAAAAAGAAAAGACGTAATGCCGCTTTTTTATCAAGAGAAAACACTAATTTTGCAGTATTCGAATCGTACGTAATTTATAAATTACTGTTTGCTTCAACCAGGAATGCGTGGTGTGCAACGTGTGACCGCAAAGGTGACGCATGATCAGTGCTATAAATCAAAAGCAAGGCAAGGTTCCGAAAATTTCTCAATTTTTGGTGTAAAATATGTCTCACTGAGTTCTCCAAACGTTGAAACTCAATAAATCTAATCAGGAAACACCAAACCATTCACTGACAATAATTAAAACTCATTTAGGTTAAGGATGTTTGCGCTAAAATTTTCTAACGTTGATTTTTTTCTGAAATTATTACCACCGTAAGATGATGAGTTACTTTTGTCATAAATGTGAAAAAAGTGGGAGGTCACTTACTTCATTTTGAAGAGAACATGCCCGGAAGAACACCCTAAATCTGAAAAAATCAGGCTTCGTTTGTGAATATGCCACACTATCTGTAAGCCTGCAATTAGATCTTTGAAGTGACATGTTCTCTGCCAAATATTGTTCAAGTGGACCTATTAAGTGAATTTAGTCAACTGCTGAGGTTCCTTAAAGAACAAGCTCGCAATTAGGGACCATAGTTTCCCACACCTTGCAGCCGAATGATGGCAGGATTCGATGTCTCGTGGACAGAAATCTTGAAATTTTTTAAAACTTCCCACATTGATTTTTTGTTCATTTTTGGACAATATGATGGAGGTAATTGTAAATAAAATCTGTTTCTGGAAAGAAAAGTAGGGGTCACTGACCATTTGAGAGAATAAATTGTGATTGAATTGTCATCGAATTCCAAAGTCATGCTGTTGCTGGAGTTTGAACTGAGTTTAAACTGACTGTGACGTATAGAAGTCAAGAGCGTTCGGTAGTGGGGACAGCGCAAAGGACAACACAAGGGATTCAGTCGGAAATATGAACAAGAATCAGCAAAGCTAATAACAGTACTAGTGATGATTTTGTGTTGATTACTCGGCGAGGGTCAGCCATGTGTACCTTTGCAGGTTTTTTGTGGAATTACCTGAATTACCCAACTACTATTTGGCATCTCTTAAGAAAGGAGACTTTTGTATTATGCATCATTCGAGGAGGAATCAAGAAGGTAAGAAATTTTCTACTTGGGAAACAAGAAACGGTACAGTGATATCTTTTACCTTCATCCAGTGAAACAGGGAATCTTCCAAAGTTGTGTGGGGCAATTTCACTCAATGCCGAATTAAGTTTAAGTATACTTGTTTTACCTCATCAATTCTCTTTTTTATTGAGGCTCGTTAATCTTGTACAGCGACATTTAAATACTAAATGATAACCTATGCTTATTTCTTTGAATTTCGAATAAAAGATTCCAGATGACCTTTTGTTGCTGCACACTCTGCAGTGCATCACTTTTGTACCCACAGCAATCACCTTGAACGTTTCCTTTCCAATCAGACTTCCATGACCTGCAATGCAGATTGTAAGAAGTTTAGCTGTCAAAAATTGGCACATAAACTAATTTTATCACTATTTTATAAAGGAAGGCTCAGCTTGCAGAGTCAAGGTCAGAGAAATTGAGTATCATTTACCGGATAGGCTGTTGTAGGTTTTGCCATTGCTTCCTCGCTGCCAAGCCATATCATATGAGGCCATATCATATGAGGCAGTGAGGTGAGTCACTTCTGAAAGGCCTCCCTCTGCTAAGTCAGCACTGTCAAGATGTTGGGAAAATTGATAAGAGTGGAGAATTGATGGTTAATTATGCACTGGTTATCATGTTAGCTAGTTCTCATTAAAACCTAATGAATTGCAGCTCAGATCAATCATATTATGCCCTCAAATCATACTTGTGATTTTATATTGAACGTCAATAATTATTAACTCAATGAAATATAAAAGCAGCAAAAAAACATCCTTGTGACAAAATTGTACTTGAAGCAGGATTTCAAATTTATGAGTGAAGTGAAAGCCTTTACTCCTCTGTTTCCTAGCTGTAAGATATTTTTTTGACCTGTTTGCTCGGTGGTCCGCACCTTTAATGGTTGACTAAATACACCTATACAGCACAGTGCTTTCTTTTACCCTTTTTATGACATAAAAGGTGAAAAAGCTTCTGTAATTTGATTTCATAATGACGTAGATTAAATTTTTTTTGGCCAAATAATCTTTAACAAGTAAGTTGATTATTTTGTGAGACAATAATACTACAGCCAGAGAGTTAACACATGTGTACCATGGTATTAAATTCTAAGGCAGCTAAAAAAGCAGGAGTTCAGTAACTGTGCCTTTAGAGTAGCTTTAATAAAGGAAAACAAAGCATAAAAGTGTAAGTGAAGAATTCAATAATTTGTAACCAGACCTGACTTTTCGATCTCTTCACACAATGCGTCTTCCACGGTTTTGCTTGACAAACTTTCTCTTCTCCTTAAAGTGTTATGATGGACAAATGGAACATTTTATCACTGCCAAAAAATTATTTACATGTCTCTCCAACACTGGCGTGCAACATTCCTAAAAAATGAGCCTTGCGTTAGCTTGAGTATGTGACATGCACGAGGAAAGGTTACGAATAAACTTGTCTACTATTTGCATTTTAAATCCTTTCAAGACTTACTGCTGCAAAATAAACATTTATCTCTAAAGCTTGGGAACACAAGAGGAAATAAAACAGAAGTCACAAACAATAATTTTTTACCTAACTGTGGCTAGTTTTGTATTGACATCATAAATCAGCACTCTGCGACGTGCATCAGCTGGTTGATGACTTTTACTGTTGTGCACAGTATTTATTTGTCCCAAGCTGCACTGGATGTGCAGTAAACTTGCAAGCCCATATCGTCTTTCGTCAGCAACATTTTTCAGTTGTATGGGTTGTTGACAAAAACAACACGATTCTAAACCCTCTGCTAACATCCCTAACTCTATGACCCTTCGTCCATCGTCCCACCACACTTCACATTCACTGCCTTCAGACATTGTAATGACCGGCTCCTTTTCGCCTTCAGAACATTGTTGACTTACAACGCAAAGCTTTTCAGCGCATAATTTTCGTCGCTTTAGTTCTCCCACTTTTACTTCTTTTTTGACTTTGCATTGTGGACTTTGCATTGCCTTGTGGACGCCATATTTGTGGACTCGCACTCAACGCTTATGTGAGAGAGATGCTCAGAAAAAGTTGTGCACAAACAATTGACGTGAACGTCCCTAAGTCACAAGATTCGTCATTTCTATACAAAATGTTAAATTTTCGGCTACCTGCCAAGTTTTTGCGCTTCAAAATTACGAGTGGCCACAACTTTTAATACAGATATTTGTAGCTTAGCCTTAGTACATTATGCTGATAACAGTTATCATTCATTTTGAGGTCTGACTTTTGAAACAAATCTGTTTGTTTGGAGGCTATGTTGGCAAAAATGCTAAAGACGTTTTTAAGAGAGTTCGGGGCAAAAATCACAAACTTTGCTTGTGTTTAAGGGAGTAGTTTTTAATTCTGTGGAAAGAATAACAAATTATCTAGTTTTGCTAAATGTGCAAATTTTTAGCATGCATCGTGTAACCACCAAAATTTGGGGTTTCAATTTCCGGTTTTGTATGGTTTTCGACTTGCCTTTACAAAAAATTCGTCAAAAAATAAAGAAAGCAAATCTGGCGAAATAAGGGTCATTTTCTTTCATTGCATATGCCACTTGACTTGTGTAGAAAAAATGAGGGCAATTCATTTTTCGCCAAAATTTCAGTGGTTGGTTTTTGCATGGACATGCTCTTAAAGCTAATTAGGTTGACCAGTCAAGACTTATAAAGCCACCCTTCACGCCCTACCATTTCTTTTGTCAGGTAAAGAATGATACAGACGGTTCATGTCTGATGCCCTTAGAGATGAGACTAAAAAGTGAGAACAGCCTCAGTTGAAAGGAGGATCTACATCACCTAGCCCAAGGTAGAGGA
>NW_027180228.1:30000-32500 GCF_036669925.1 Montipora capricornis | reverse complement strand
CCTTCTTGTGCAAGGCCTGACGCACGAGTTCCAAACCAATAATTTAGAGTCTTTTACCAGGCTCTCAGCTAGTGGGGACGTGCCTTTTTTAAGTAAGTAACCAAGAGCCTGCAACAGATCACAAATCAGCATTTTTACTTCATACGCAAAAGCACTACGATTCTAGTCAATTCCAAGAATAATGGCCTCTGGCTAGTTCTACCAGGATTTGTACAAATCACCGTCCTCCAGCTCTACTTCACCGCCTCAGAAATTTAAAAGAATAGAAGTAGCTAATGGTTACAAGCGACAGGTCTTTATTCTTAGTGCTGACCGTGAGAATCGTGTTTTCTGGGTATAGGGAATGAAGATTTAAGGCCATTGGTAATTTCATACCCTTCATGTATGTACAACAACCTACATTTGTGATTTTCACCGAGAGCAATGCTGTTACTGTGGAATGTGGCAAAGTCGGAAACTGGAAATGCTTACCACCAAAACCTGAAGCTCTTAAAGTGCCCCTGTGACCAAAAAATCAATTCTTATTTTTCTTTGCATGTCAAAACTATGTTGACTAAACATACCAAAGTTTTAAGACTTGATTTCAGAAACACTTGTTTATTTCAATTGAAATTTTACTATTTAATGGTTCGCTATTACCAACTTCAAGTTCTTGAGAGAGCTGGATCAAGGAGAAAATGACGTCAAAGTCTCACTAGTTTAAGAACGCAATGTGTGTGTACGCCGCCGAATTAATATGCAGCACGGGAGTTTTGCATATGTAATAAGCTGCATTCACACACTAACATTATAAGCTAGTGAGCCTTTGACGTCACTTTTCCCTGGATCCAGTTGGTCAGTTTTAAACATGAGTAATGGCAGACTGTGAAATCCAAAAATAAATGGCTCATATTTTTGCCAGTCAGGTGTTAAGCAAACACTCAAAATCTGAAGTGATCTTTTTTTGTCACAGGGGCACGTTAACACAAGTGAAGTTCAGCTTTCCAATTATCATATTCAGAATTGGCTCGAAAAAACACTGTGTGTGAAGGCAAAGGTACAGTAGTCAGAAAAATTGCTAAGAAACAAGGTTAGTTGCAAGCATCATATATGCATTTTGTTTTTCACTCAATGTTTTCAATAACATTAATCAGTACCCATATAAATAATACCACAATAATATTATTAATAATAACAAAAACAGCAACATTATAGGCAAAATTTAACAAGATAGATTCTTGATGAATGAAATACCAACAATGGCATTGAATGCCAGAATGAGTCTCTCAAGTACCAGTGCCTCAAAGACAGCAACAAAACTAGTTTGAGTGAAATGATAACCATCCTTGTGGAAGAATTGTGTTACCAAAAAATGTATATTACCCTCAGACCATTACTCTAATACAGGTCATAGATTCAAGTTTCTTTTAACAAGAGGCAAATTACACTTGTTATTGATAAAGGAGCCTTTATATGTTTAAAGTACGGTTTCTGTAATAGTTAATAGGGAAACGTTGAAAGAACTGACATCCATGACTTATAATGTTGAAAATGTAAGCGCTCTAAAAGAGCTATACAGTTCCCTTAAGGGATTAAGAGAAACGTTTATTTCTTTACAACCTACGGATGAGATGGAGAGCAAATTTACCCCAAACTTGAAGCATAGACAAAGAGAGGAACAGAAGATCACAAAGAAGAAGTACCTACCTTTACCACAGAGGGCAAGGAAGAACAAATTTAATAATAGGATAGGGTAACATGCATTAATCATGTGCAACCACTTATATGTTAATTTCCCACTGGATGGAAACAGCAAAAGAAGTCAGTCCAAAGTAAATCTTCAGCAGTACAATCTAAATGTAAGGAAATGAAATTGCTCCGGACTATACTTATTTCTTTACAACCTACGGATGAGATGGAGAGCAAATTTACCCCAAACTTGAAGCATAGACAAAGAGAGGAACAGAAGATCACAAAGAAGAAGTACCTACCTTTACCACAGAGGCCAAGGAAGAACAAATGTAATAATAGGATAGGGTAACATGCATTAATCATGTGCAACCACTTATATGTTAATTTCCCACTGGATGGAAACAGCAAAAGAAGGCAGTCCAAAGTAAATCTTCAGCAGTACAATCTCAATGTAAGAAAATGAAATCGCTCCAGACTATACAATCTTGAGTTAACCCACAAAGAAAAAGAGTAGAAACAATAATATCACAGAAAATGCTGGACAAGAAGTTCCCACAGCTTTTGATCCTTTAAGCCATGAAACCTACAATTACTTCTCAAACACATTTAAACATGAAACCTACAGGTACAACTATTATTCAAGCAAGCACCAACAATGAAACCTCCAAAAACTACTCAAGCCCCTTCAACAATGAAACACCATAGTTAAGAAAATATGGTAACCCATCGATGCACAAAGTTTTTTTTTTTATAACCATGACGTCATCAACCATCCGTCAATACCTACGAAGGTCCATCCCTCCATGTATGCCAATGTGGCCAGTATCAT
>NW_027180228.1:0-15000 GCF_036669925.1 Montipora capricornis | reverse complement strand
TTTCAGACTTGGTGAGATTTTATACCTCTAAAGTACAAGAGCTAGGTGCTGAGTGTGGAAAGGTAAATGCAACACGGCTTAAGGAGAGAGTGCAAGCAGCATTTCCTGACCTTACGGCACATGCAGAGGGCAGAGAAATTCAACTGGTACCACAGCATGAAATTGGTGGGATGCTTTCAAAGGTTAAAAAGATGGATTCGGATGCATGGTGTCTGGCGAGAACAGCACGTATTGTAAGAAGAGAGATCCTGAAAGTAAAAAACTCCTTCACAACGGCAACTTTCTATATGAATGTCAGAAAAATGCTGTTCCAGTCTCTTTGCTAACGTTAGTTGGTATCATTCTCAAAGGTCCCACCACCAAGATCGACCCTTCTGATAGTCAGGCCTGTCTTTCAATCGCACAACTTATTGTATTTAACAGTATTTTAAGACCTCGCGATCGACCTGAGGCCGCTGGGAGCACACATCATATAAGATCAAGAGAATGCCCGCTGCCCATTTATACAGCTCTGAAAATTCATGGAGCCACCAGAGACAGATCTCTCATCGATACCTTTTCTAACCTAGGTATGTGTATTTCATATGACAGGTTCCTCTCTGTGTCTACCGAAATAACAAATAGCGTGAAGGAGTTGTGTGTCCTTCTAAACTTAGAGGGGGACTATTCACTACTGCTGCGGTTGATAACATCGATCACAACCCGAGTTCCACCAGCTCCCAGAGCTCATTTCATGGCACAGCAATTTCTCTTGTACAGCATCCTTGCAATGGTCAATTAGGAACACCAAGAGACACCGACGTCTTTGATCCTTCTAAGCCTTCAACCTCTAAGACCATTTCTTATCTTCCTTCAAGTTACAGTGAAGTTACACCTATGGCACTAGCCACCGGTGATTTAAATGCTCCCGAGGTACAGCAGTTATTAACATCCCGTGTTTCCCCCCTTTCTGATGAACGTGGCTATGATGAAGAAGACTGGCTCAGCAATACTCAGGAACTTGTTGCAAAGGAGAAACTTCAACCCAAAGATTTTGTACCGTGGGCGGCATACAGAGCTTCTAAATCGTCACTGTCTAGCTACAAGCCTGCAATTATCTCTCTGCTGCCGATGTTTCCAGAGAATGCGCATTCCTTGGCCATGATAGCTGAATGGCAACAAGTCGATTCTGAAAATGGCCATCAAAGAAAGAGGCATAACACAGATAGACATATCGCGAAATAGAGAGAGGGAGGAGAGGGATTGTCGGAATTGGAATTGGGGGAGGGGTCGGTAATTGCTGCTGAAAGGAAGACGAAACTTGCGCCCGCAGATACTCATGCCACTTGGGTCACATAGCACCATTTTGAACATAGCTGCAAATCGTGCAGGTTCTGCTTCACAGCAGACAGTGTCTTCCCTTTTAAACGAGGCAATTTGGCTTCTGAGCGACGAGAGAACGACCGAAGTGCATTCTGACAGGGTAGCGGCGAATTTCAGGTGAGGATCTCGAAGCACACTGCTGATATTTTGATACCGATAGTTTTGGGACGGTATTTTAATTCTCTTACATCATATTACCTCACACTCGAAGATCAAGAGTCTCATCTGCATATTCCCTGTTTGTTAGGAATCATTCCTTTCCCCAAAAATAGCCAAAATCCAAAGACTTGAATTCTCCTTACAGTGGCACTTCACAAATAATTGGCGGGAAAATGTTCAGTGGTGAATCTTGTGATTGCTTATCACACCGGCTTAGCAGGCCAATATGCTAAGGATGTCCCCATCATTCATCTTCGATAAAAAACGACCATATAGGGAACTGTCCTCATTAAGAAGAATTTAGGGATGGTTCATTATTTATTATGATGATCGGATCAGGAAAAAACCGACCCGGTTTTGGAAAAATTTCCTTTCGAGGCGACGGGCTTTGTGTTGTACTAGTCCAGTTGTTATCGACCAAAAAAAGACTGAATTGTTCAATTTGATGATAAAAGCATGAAACTTGGCTACATCACTAATGACCGTAAGACTAACATTTTTTGATATAGGGCCATTCCAAATAAACTTCTGGAGATGAGAACTACGCATGTCAGAAATTAGCCAACATGGAAACGAGGCTGAGAATAAAAATCCTATTTAAAACAACCAACACCAGCAACGAGTGTTGTGATTAGTACAGAGCAAGCAGAACCAACACCAGCAACGAGTGGGAGAAACTCCCCTGGGAAAACTGTGGTGGAAGGAAAGAACGTTATTGTGCGAACTCTAAATTCTCTCTCTCAATGTGTGGCAACAATAATTTAATCTTCCGTTAGATCTTAGATGCACTTCTGATTTTAGAGTTTTTAAACGTAATTTGAAGACTCATCTTTTTAAAAAAGCTTTTTCCGATATAGTATTGTAATTTATAGACTAGATAATTATTCATTCGTGTAATTTTTGACTATATAGTGGTTTTTATTGTTTTTTTATTGTAAGGCGCATTTGAAAACTGTATAGTTGAATTTGCGCGGTATAAATAAATTTTATTATTATTTTATTATAAAACGATAATGTTTGGAGCAATATGTGGCAAAAGCTTGCAAACATGAACCACCAAGTCATTTAATAGATTTTAAAATTTATTTAATGCTGTCACGTGATTATCTTCCTTCATATTTATCCTAGTATTTGGGTCTCCTGTGGTGAAACGTTAGAATATATGTTTCCAGTGTTTTGGGGGGAAAATATGACGGGGTGAGGTCAAAGAATAATAAAATTATTGCAGCACAAAGTAGCATGGCCGCAGGAATCCCGCTTAGGGGCTGTAAGGTTTTGTTTTAGCACTAGAGCCCAGGACTCGCACGGTTTTTAAGATGGCAGCCACCATCACTTACAGTGATTTCAGGGGAGAAACAAAAATGATTTCACGTAAAATGTAAGTTATTTTTTGGCATTATCAATGAGAAATAGATTATTTTACCCTCAGAAGAAGATGTTAGCCTAAAATTGGATATTTTCATCGTGTTTTTCTTCCTGTTGAAATTGAAAAGTAAAAATGAATTTCAATTTTCAGCTAATCATGGACTGGAAGAGATGCGTTATTTGCCAGAAAACCACGGGGGAAAGTTTACAGTGTCCTGCAAACTCGAAAAGAAAAGATGCTGGTGCTGGATACGTTTCCTTTATTAGAAATACCCAGGAATTCAAGAAGCTCGGAATTAATGTGATTAGCTGTGAGTTGCCGTTAGATGAAAACGAAGCATTCGAACAAACGCTACTCCACAACAAAGCCTCCTGGCATAAATCGTGTAGAGATCTGTATAATAACACCAAGCTAGAGCGTGCAAAGAAACGAAAATTAGCTGAAGCTGCAGCAGAGAAAATAATAGATGAAACAGAAGAAGAAATTCCCTCTAGCCCTGTGAAAGCTAGGCGATCTAGTGTAGAACGTTATAATCCCCAAAGGCAATGTTTTTTCTGTGACGAATACGATAGTCCTGAAAATCTTCATTCTGCATCGACCCTTGATGTTGACAAAAAAGTCAGAGAGTGTGCCGCTCTTCTGAATGAGAGAAAACTTATTGCTAAACTGTCTGTTGGTGATTTAATTGCCATCGAGGCAAAGTACCATGCAAAGTGCTTGGTTGCCTTGTATAATCAGGCCAGACCTTTCAAACAAAAGGCTTCAAAACCTGCCGATGACAAATCAGTCCAGGTGGATGAGCTTGCATTTGCAGAACTGTTTGCTTATATTGACGAATGTCTTGAAGTAGAAGAGCCTGCAGTACTTACTCTTTCAGACTTGGTGAGATTTTATACCTCTAAAGTACAAGAGCTAGGTGCTGAGTGTGGAAAGGTAAATGCAACACGGCTTAAGGAGAGAGTGCAAGCAGCATTTCCTGACCTTACGGCACATGCAGAGGGCAGAGAAATTCAACTGGTACCACAGCATGAAATTGGTGGGATGCTTTCAAAGGTTAAAAAGATGGATTCGGATGCATGGTGTCTGGCGAGAACAGCACGTATTGTAAGAAGAGAGATCCTGAAAGTAAAAAACTCCTTCACAACGGCAACTTTCTATATGAATGTCAGAAAAATGCTGTTCCAGTCTCTTTGCTAACGTTAGTTGGTATCATTCTCAAAGGTCCCACCACCAAGATCGACCCTTCTGATAGTCAGGCCTGTCTTTCAATCGCACAACTTATTGTATTTAACAGTATTTTAAGACCTCGCGATCGACCTGAGGCCGCTGGGAGCACACATCATATAAGATCAAGAGAATGCCCGCTGCCCATTTATACAGCTCTGAAAATTCATGGAGCCACCAGAGACAGATCTCTCATCGATACCTTTTCTAACCTAGGTATGTGTATTTCATATGACAGGTTCCTCTCTGTGTCTACCGAAATAACAAATAGCGTGAAGGAGTTGTGTGTCCTTCTAAACTTAGAGGGGGACTATTCACTACTGCTGCGGTTGATAACATCGATCACAACCCGAGTTCCACCAGCTCCCAGAGCTCATTTCATGGCACAGCAATTTCTCTTGTACAGCATCCTTGCAATGGTCAATTAGGAACACCAAGAGACACCGACGTCTTTGATCCTTCTAAGCCTTCAACCTCTAAGACCATTTCTTATCTTCCTTCAAGTTACAGTGAAGTTACACCTATGGCACTAGCCACCGGTGATTTAAATGCTCCCGAGGTACAGCAGTTATTAACATCCCGTGTTTCCCCCCTTTCTGATGAACGTGGCTATGATGAAGAAGACTGGCTCAGCAATACTCAGGAACTTGTTGCAAAGGAGAAACTTCAACCCAAAGATTTTGTACCGTGGGCGGCATACAGAGCTTCTAAATCGTCACTGTCTAGCTACAAGCCTGCAATTATCTCTCTGCTGCCGATGTTTCCAGAGAATGCGCATTCCTTGGCCATGATAGCTGAATGGCAACAAGTCGATTCTGAAAATGGCCATCAAAGAAAGAGGCATAACACAGATAGACATATCGCGAAATAGAGAGAGGGAGGAGAGGGATTGTCGGAATTGGAATTGGGGGAGGGGTCGGTAATTGCTGCTGAAAGCAAGACGAAACTTGCGCCTGCAGATACTCATGCCACTTGGGTCAGATAGCACCATTTTGAACATAGCTGCAAATCGTGCAGGTTCTGCTTCACAGCAGACAGTGTCTTCCCTTTTAAACGAGGCAATTTGGCTTCTGAGCGACGAGAGAACGACCGAAGTGCATTCTGACAGGGTAGCGGCGAATTTCAGGTGAGGATCTCGAAGCACACTGCTGATATTTTGATACCGATAGTTTTGGGACGGTATTTTAATTCTTTTACATCATATTACCTCACACTCGAAGATCAAGAGTCTCATCTGCATATTCCCTGTTTGTTAGGAATCATTCCTTTCCCCAAAAAAAGCCAAAATCCAAAGACTTGAATTCTCCTTACAGTGGCACTTCACAAATAATTGGCGGGAAAATGTTCAGTGGTGAATCTTGTGATTGCTTATCACACCGGCTTAGCAGGCCAATATGCTAAGGATGTCCCCATCATTCATCTTCGATAAAAAACGACCATATAGGGAACTGTCCTCATTAAGAAGAATTTAGGGATGGTTCATTATTTATTATGATGATCGGATCAGGAAAAAACCGACCCGGTTTTGGAAAAATTTCCTTTCGAGGCGACGGGCTTTGTGTTGTACTAGTCCAGTTGTTATCGACCAAAAAAAGACTGAATTGTTCAATTTGATGATAAAAGCATGAAACTTGGCTACATCACTAATGACCGTAAGACTAACATTTTTTGATATAGGGCCATTCCAAATAAACTTCTGGAGATGAGAACTACGCATGTCAGAAATTAGCCAACATGGAAACGAGGCTGAGAATAAAAATCCTATTTAAAACAACCAACACCAGCAACGAGTGTTGTGATTAGTACAGAGCAAGCAGAACCAACACCAGCAACGAGTGGGAGAAACTCCCCTGGGAAAACTGTGGTGGAAGGAAAGAACGTTATTGTGCGAACTCTAAATTCTCTCTCTCAATGTGTGGCAACAATAATTTAATCTTCCGTTAGATCTTAGATGCACTTCTGATTTTAGAGTTTTTAAACGTAATTTGAAGACTCATCTTTTTAAAAAAGCTTTTTCCGATATAGTATTGTAATTTATAGACTAGATAATTATTCATTCGTGTAATTTTTGACTATATAGTGTTATATATTGTTTTTTTATTGTAAGGCGCATTTGAAAACTGTATAGTTGAATTTGCGCGGTATAAATAAATTTTATTATTATTTTATTATAAAACGATAATGTTTGGAGCAATATGTGGCAAAAGCTTGCAAACATGAACCACCAAGTCATTTAATAGATTTTAAAATTTATTTAATGCTGTCACGTGATTATCTTCCTTCATATTTATCATAGTATTTGGGTCTCCTGTGGTGAAACGTTAGAATATATGTTTCCAGTGTTTTGGGGGGAAAATATGACGGGGTGAGGTCAAAGAATAATAAAATTATCGCAGCACAAAGTAGCATGGCCGCAGGAATCCCGCTTAGGGGCTGTAAGGTTTTGTTTTAGCACTAGAGCCCAGGACTCGCACGGTTTTTAAGATGGCAGCCACCATCACTTACAGTGATTTCAGGGGAGAAACAAAAATGATTTCACGTAAAATGTAAGTTATTTTTTGGCATTATCAATGAGAAATAGATTATTTTACCCTCAGAAGAAGATGTTAGCCTAAAATTGGATATTTTCATCGTGTTTTTCTTCCTGTTGAAATTGAAAAGTAAAAATGAATTTCAATTTTCAGCTAATCATGGACTGGAAGAGATGCGTTATTTGCCAGAAAACCACGGGGGAAAGTTTACAGTGTCCTGCAAACTCGAAAAGAAAAGATGCTGGTGCTGGATACGTTTCCTTTATTAGAAATACCCAGGAATTCAAGAAGCTCGGAATTAATGTGATTAGCTGTGAGTTGCCGTTAGATGAAAACGAAGCATTCGAACAAACGCTACTCCACAACAAAGCCTCCTGGCATAAATCGTGTAGAGATCTGTATAATAACACCAAGCTAGAGCGTGCAAAGAAACGAAAATTAGCTGAAGCTGCAGCAGAGAAAATAATAGATGAAACAGAAGAAGAAATTCCCTCTAGCCCTGTGAAAGCTAGGCGATCTAGTGTAGAACGTTATAATCCCCAAAGGCAATGTTTTTTCTGTGACGAATACGATAGTCCTGAAAATCTTCATTCTGCATCGACCCTTGATGTTGACAAAAAAGTCAGAGAGTGTGCCGCTCTTCTGAATGAGAGAAAACTTATTGCTAAACTGTCTGTTGGTGATTTAATTGCCATCGAGGCAAAGTACCATGCAAAGTGCTTGGTTGCCTTGTATAATCAGGCCAGACCTTTCAAACAAAAGGCTTCAAAACCTGCCGATGACAAATCAGTCCAGGTGGATGAGCTTGCATTTGCAGAACTGTTTGCTTATATTGACGAATGTCTTGAAGTAGAAGAGCCTGCAGTACTTACTCTTTCAGACTTGGTGAGATTTTATACCTCTAAAGTACAAGAGCTAGGTGCTGAGTGTGGAAAGGTAAATGCAACACGGCTTAAGGAGAGAGTGCAAGCAGCATTTCCTGACCTTACGGCACATGCAGAGGGCAGAGAAATTCAACTGGTACCACAGCATGAAATTGGTGGGATGCTTTCAAAGGTTAAAAAGATGGATTCGGATGCATGGTGTCTGGCGAGAACAGCACGTATTGTAAGAAGAGAGATCCTGAAAGTAAAAAACTCCTTCACAACGGCAACTTTCTATATGAATGTCAGAAAAATGCTGTTCCAGTCTCTTTGCTAACGTTAGTTGGTATCATTCTCAAAGGTCCCACCACCAAGATCGACCCTTCTGATAGTCAGGCCTGTCTTTCAATCGCACAACTTATTGTATTTAACAGTATTTTAAGACCTCGCGATCGACCTGAGGCCGCTGGGAGCACACATCATATAAGATCAAGAGAATGCCCGCTGCCCATTTATACAGCTCTGAAAATTCATGGAGCCACCAGAGACAGATCTCTCATCGATACCTTTTCTAACCTAGGTATGTGTATTTCATATGACAGGTTCCTCTCTGTGTCTACCGAAATAACAAATAGCGTGAAGGAGTTGTGTGTCCTTCTAAACTTAGAGGGGGACTATTCACTACTGCTGCGGTTGATAACATCGATCACAACCCGAGTTCCACCAGCTCCCAGAGCTCATTTCATGGCACAGCAATTTCTCTTGTACAGCATCCTTGCAATGGTCAATTAGGAACACCAAGAGACACCGACGTCTTTGATCCTTCTAAGCCTTCAACCTCTAAGACCATTTCTTATCTTCCTTCAAGTTACAGTGAAGTTACACCTATGGCACTAGCCACCGGTGATTTAAATGCTCCCGAGGTACAGCAGTTATTAACATCCCGTGTTTCCCCCCTTTCTGATGAACGTGGCTATGATGAAGAAGACTGGCTCAGCAATACTCAGGAACTTGTTGCAAAGGAGAAACTTCAACCCAAAGATTTTGTACCGTGGGCGGCATACAGAGCTTCTAAATCGTCACTGTCTAGCTACAAGCCTGCAATTATCTCTCTGCTGCCGATGTTTCCAGAGAATGCGCATTCCTTGGCCATGATAGCTGAATGGCAACAAGTCGATTCTGAAAATGGCCATCAAAGAAAGAGGCATAACACAGATAGACATATCGCGAAATAGAGAGAGGGAGGAGAGGGATTGTCGGAATTGGAATTGGGGGAGGGGTCGGTAATTGCTGCTGAAAGCAAGACGAAACTTGCGCCCGCAGGTACTCATGCCACTTGGGTCAGATAGCACCATTTTGAACATAGCTGCAAATCGTGCAGGTTCTGCTTCACAGCAGACAGTGTCTTCCCTTTTAAACGAGGCAATTTGGCTTCTGAGCGACGAGAGAACGACCGAAGTGCATTCTGACAGGGTAGCGGCGAATTTCAGGTGAGGATCTCGAAGCACACTGCTGATATTTTGATACCGATAGTTTTGGGACGGTATTTTAATTCTTTTACATCATATTACCTCACACTCGAAGATCAAGAGTCTCATCTGCATATTCCCTGTTTGTTAGGAATCATTCCTTTCCCCAAAAAAAGCCAAAATCCAAAGACTTGAATTCTCCTTACAGTGGCACTTCACAAATAATTGGCGGGAAAATGTTCAGTGGTGAATCTTGTGATTGCTTATCACACCGGCTTAGCAGGCCAATATGCTAAGGATGTCCCCATCATTCATCTTCGATAAAAAACGACCATATAGGGAACTGTCCTCATTAAGAAGAATTTAGGGATGGTTCATTATTTATTATGATGATCGGATCAGGAAAAAACCGACCCGGTTTTGGAAAAATTTCCTTTCGAGGCGACGGGCTTTGTGTTGTACTAGTCCAGTTGTTATCGACCAAAAAAAGACTGAATTGTTCAATTTGATGATAAAAGCATGAAACTTGGCTACATCACTAATGACCGTAAGACTAACATTTTTTGATATAGGGCCATTCCAAATAAACTTCTGGAGATGAGAACTACGCATGTCAGAAATTAGCCAACATGGAAACGAGGCTGAGAATAAAAATCCTATTTAAAACAACCAACACCAGCAACGAGTGTTGTGATTAGTACAGAGCAAGCAGAACCAACACCAGCAACGAGTGGGAGAAACTCCCCTGGGAAAACTGTGGTGGAAGGAAAGAACGTTATTGTGCGAACTCTAAATTCTCTCTCTCAATGTGTGGCAACAATAATTTAATCTTCCGTTAGATCTTAGATGCACTTCTGATTTTAGAGTTTTTAAACGTAATTTGAAGACTCATCTTTTTAAAAAAGCTTTTTCCGATATAGTATTGTAATTTATAGACTAGATAATTATTCATTCGTGTAATTTTTGACTATATAGTGTTATATATTGTTTTTTTATTGTAAGGCGCATTTGAAAACTGTATAGTTGAATTTGCGCGGTATAAATAAATTTTATTATTATTTTATTATAAAACGATAATGTTTGGAGCAATATGTGGCAAAAGCTTGCAAACATGAACCACCAAGTCATTTAATAGATTTTAAAATTTATTTAATGCTGTCACGTGATTATCTTCCTTCATATTTATCATAGTATTTGGGTCTCCTGTGGTGAAACGTTAGAATATATGTTTCCAGTGTTTTGGGGGGAAAATATGACGGGGTGAGGTCAAAGAATAATAAAATTATCGCAGCACAAAGTAGCATGGCCGCAGGAATCCCGCTTAGGGGCTGTAAGGTTTTGTTTTAGCACTAGAGCCCAGGACTCGCACGGTTTTTAAGATGGCAGCCACCATCACTTACAGTGATTTCAGGGGAGAAACAAAAATGATTTCACGTAAAATGTAAGTTATTTTTTGGCATTATCAATGAGAAATAGATTATTTTACCCTCAAAGAAGATGTTAGCCTAAAATTGGATATTTTCATCGTGTTTTTCTTCCTGTTGAAATTGAAAAGTAAAAATGAATTTCAATTTTCAGCTAATCATGGACTGGAAGAGATGCGTTATTTGCCAGAAAACCACGGGGGAAAGTTTACAGTGTCCTGCAAACTCGAAAAGAAAAGATGCTGGTGCTGGATACGTTTCCTTTATTAGAAATACCCAGGAATTCAAGAAGCTCGGAATTAATGTGATTAGCTGTGAGTTGCCGTTAGATGAAAACGAAGCATTCGAACAAACGCTACTCCACAACAAAGCCTCCTGGCATAAATCGTGTAGAGATCTGTATAATAACACCAAGCTAGAGCGTGCAAAGAAACGAAAATTAGCTGAAGCTGCAGCAGAGAAAATAATAGATGAAACAGAAGAAGAAATTCCCTCTAGCCCTGTGAAAGCTAGGCGATCTAGTGTAGAACGTTATAATCCCCAAAGGCAATGTTTTTTCTGTGACGAATACGATAGTCCTGAAAATCTTCATTCTGCATCGACCCTTGATGTTGACAAAAAAGTCAGAGAGTGTGCCGCTCTTCTGAATGAGAGAAAACTTATTGCTAAACTGTCTGTTGGTGATTTAATTGCCATCGAGGCAAAGTACCATGCAAAGTGCTTGGTTGCCTTGTATAATCAGGCCAGACCTTTCAAACAAAAGGCTTCAAAACCTGCCGATGACAAATCAGTCCAGGTGGATGAGCTTGCATTTGCAGAACTGTTTGCTTATATTGACGAATGTCTTGAAGTAGAAGAGCCTGCAGTACTTACTCTTTCAGACTTGGTGAGATTTTATACCTCTAAAGTACAAGAGCTAGGTGCTGAGTGTGGAAAGGTAAATGCAACACGGCTTAAGGAGAGAGTGCAAGCAGCATTTCCTGACCTTACGGCACATGCAGAGGGCAGAGAAATTCAACTGGTACCACAGCATGAAATTGGTGGGATGCTTTCAAAGGTTAAAAAGATGGATTCGGATGCATGGTGTCTGGCGAGAACAGCACGTATTGTAAGAAGAGAGATCCTGAAAGTAAAAAACTCCTTCACAACGGCAACTTTCTATATGAATGTCAGAAAAATGCTGTTCCAGTCTCTTTGCTAACGTTAGTTGGTATCATTCTCAAAGGTCCCACCACCAAGATCGACCCTTCTGATAGTCAGGCCTGTCTTTCAATCGCACAACTTATTGTATTTAACAGTATTTTAAGACCTCGCGATCGACCTGGGGCCGCTGGGAGCACACATCATATAAGATCAAGAGAATGCCCGCTGCCCATTTATACAGCTCTGAAAATTCATGGAGCCACCAGAGACAGATCTCTCATCGATACCTTTTCTAACCTAGGTATGTGTATTTCATATGACAGGTTCCTCTCTGTGTCTACCGAAATAACAAATAGCGTGAAGGAGTTGTGTGTCCTTCTAAACTTAGAGGGGGACTATTCACTACTGCTGCGGTTGATAACATCGATCACAACCCGAGTTCCACCAGCTCCCAGAGCTCATTTCATGGCACAGCAATTTCTCTTGTACAGCATCCTTGCAATGGTCAATTAGGAACACCAAGAGACACCGACGTCTTTGATCCTTCTAAGCCTTCAACCTCTAAGACCATTTCTTATCTTCCTTCAAGTTACAGTGAAGTTACACCTATGGCACTAGCCACCGGTGATTTAAATGCTCCCGAGGTACAGCAGTTATTAACATCCCGTGTTTCCCCCCTTTCTGATGAACGTGGCTATGATGAAGAAGACTGGCTCAGCAATACTCAGGAACTTGTTGCAAAGGAGAAACTTCAACCCAAAGATTTTGTACCGTGGGCGGCATACAGAGCTTCTAAATCGTCACTGTCTAGCTACAAGCCTGCAATTATCTCTCTGCTGCCGATGTTTCCAGAGAATGCGCATTCCTTGGCCATGATAGCTGAATGGCAACAAGTCGATTCTGAAAATGGCCATCAAAGAAAGAGGCATAACACAGATAGACATATCGCGAAATAGAGAGAGGGAGGAGAGGGATTGTCGGAATTGGAATTGGGGGAGGGGTCGGTAATTGCTGCTGAAAGCAAGACGAAACTTGCGCCCGCAGATACTCATGCCACTTGGGTCAGATAGCACCATTTTGAACATAGCTGCAAATCGTGCAGGTTCTGCTTCACAGCAGACAGTGTCTTCCCTTTTAAACGAGGCAATTTGGCTTCTGAGCGACGAGAGAACGACCGAAGTGCATTCTGACAGGGTAGCGGCGAATTTCAGGTGAGGATCTCGAAGCACACGGCTGATATTTTGATACCGATAGTTTTGGGACGGTATTTTAATTCTCTTACATCATATTACCTCACACTCGAAGATCAAGAGTCTCATCTGCATATTCCCTGTTTGTTAGGAATCATTCCTTTCCCCAAAAATAGCCAAAATCCAAAGACTTGAATTCTCCTTACAGTGGCACTTCACAAATAATTGGCGGGAAAATGTTCAGTGGTGAATCTTGTGATTGCTTATCACACCGGCTTAGCAGGCCAATATGCTAAGGATGTCCCCATCATTCATCTTCGATAAAAAACGACCATATAGGGAACTGTCCTCATTAAGAAGAATTTAGGGATGGTTCATTATTTATTATGATGATCGGATCAGGAAAAAACCGACCCGGTTTTGGAAAAATTTCCTTTCGAGGCGACGGGCTTTGTGTTGTACTAGTCCAGTTGTTATCGACCAAAAAAAGACTGAATTGTTCAATTTGATGATAAAAGCATGAAACTTGGCTACATCACTAATGACCGTAAGACTAACATTTTTTGATATAGGGCCATTCCAAATAAACTTCTGGAGATGAGAACTACGCATGTCAGAAATAGCCACATGGAAACGAGGCTGAGAATAAAAATCCTATTTAAACAACCAACACCAGCAACGAGTGTTGTGATTAGTACAGAGCAAGCAGAACCAACACCAGCAACGAGTGGGAGAAACTCCCCTGGGAAAACTGTGGTGGAAAGGAAAGAACGTTATTGTGCGAACTCTAAATTCTCTCTCTCAATGTGTGGCAACAATAATTTAATCTTCCGTTAGATCTTAGATGCACTTCTGATTTTAGAGTTTTTAAACGTAATTTGAAGACTCATCTTTTTAAAAAAGCTTTTCCGATATAGTATTGTAATTATAGACTAGATAATTATTCATTCGTGTATTTTTGACTATATAGTGTTATATATTGTTTTTTTATTTGTAAGGCGCATTTGAAAACTGTATAGTTGAATTTGCGCGGTATAAATAAATTTTATTATTATTTTATTATAAAACGATAATGTTTGGAGCAATATGTGGCAAAAGCTTGCAAACATGAACCACCAAGTCATTTAATAGATTTTAAAATTTATTTATGCTGTCACGTGATTATCTTCCTTCATATTTATCATAGTATTTGGGTCTCCTGTGGTGAAACGTTAGAATATATGTTTCCAGTGTTTTGGGGGGAAAATATGACGGGGTGAGGTCAAAGAATAATAAAATTATCGCAGCACAAAGTAGCATGGCCGCAGGAATCCCGCTTAGGGGCTGTAAGGTTTTGTTTTAGCACTAGAGCCCAGGACTCGCACGTTTTTAAGATGGCAGCCACCATCACTTACAGTGATTTCAGGGGAGAAACAAAAATGATTTCACGTAAAATGTAAGTTATTTTTTGGCATTATCAATGAGAAATAGATTATTTTACCCTCAAAAGAAGATGTTTAGCCTAAAATTGGATATTTCATCGTGTTTTTCTTCCTGTTGAAATTGAAAAGTAAAAATGAATTTCAATTTTCAGCTAATCATGGACTGGAAGAGATGCGTTATTTGCCAGAAAACACGGGGGAAAGTTTACAGTGTCCTGCAAACTCGAAAAGAAAAGATGCTGGTGCTGGATACGTTTCCTTATTAGAAATACCCAGAATTCAAGAAGCTCGGAATTAATGTATTAGCTGTGAGTTGCCGTTAGATGAAACGAAGCATTCGAACAAACGCTACTCCACAACAAAGCCTCCTGGCATAAATCGTGTAGAGATCTGTATAATAACACCAAGCTAGAGCGTGCAAAGAAACGAAAATTAGCTGAAGCTGCAGCAGAGAAATAATAGATGAACAGAAGAAGAAATTCCCTCTAGCCCTGTGAAAGCTAGGCGATCTAGTGTAGAACGTTATAATCCCCAAAGGCAATGTTTTTTCTGTGACGAATCGATAGTCCTGAAAATCTTCATTCTGCATCGACCCTTGATGTTGACAAAAAAGTCAGAGAGTGTGCCGCTCTTCTGAATGAGAGAAAACTTATTGCTAAACTGTCTGTTGGTGATTTAATTGCCATCGAGGCAAAGTACCATGCAAAGTGCTTGTTGCCTTGTATAATCAGGCCAGACCTTTCAAACAAAAGGCTTCAAAACCTGCCGATGGACAAATCAGTCCAGGTGGATGAGCTTGCATTTGCAGAAACTGTTTGCTTATATTGACGGATGTCTTGAAGTAGAAG
>NW_027180227.1:5000-17500 GCF_036669925.1 Montipora capricornis | reverse complement strand
GTCAGGAGTCTACAAGCATTATTCCGTTGCTTGCATGTAAGAAGAGTGTTACAAGTCATCAACATGCATTCCAATTTTGTGAGCACGAGAATGAAGTAGATCTGATTCGAGAGGAGCTGGAGTGTTTGCACTTCCCAAGGATGTTGAAACCTGGACTATTTGTCCACTTCATCGAGGAAAGTGAGGGATAGGCTGGACAAGGAAGTCTATTTCAAGGTGTAGAGTGCCAGTTCAAATTTCTAATCATGGAAAAGGGAAAAGAAAGTGGCGAAAGGAGATAGAGGAATAAGCAAAAAAAATTCCCAATTGATCTTAAGGATGACGGGCATTTTTGTTCAGGCAGGATCACGTAATACCGGTAATCTTTTCCCATTTTCAAATTTTCAATTCAGTGTTTCCGCCAAGTTAATCTATGTTTTCTTTGAAGGTATATGTGTCAACTGTAAACAACGTCTAAGGAAAACAGAACAAGACGACAAAAATCAAGAATCTGAAGTCTCTTTTAAAATGCCTAACTTGACACTGGTATGATGAAGTAATTTATTGATTAACGGTTGTTGTCGGTTTTTAATACACATTTTGGTCACGGCACAATTGTTTGACTCGTACATTACAGATAACGGTTGAACTGGTATGATGAAGTAATTTATTGATTAACGGTTGTTGTCGGTTTTTAATACACATTTTGGTCACGGCACAATTGTTTGACTCGTACATTACAGATAACGGTTGAACTAGGCACCCTTGTTAGCTACACAAGGAAGAACAAATTCATTCTGAGACAAGTATATAAATGGTCACATGACATACATTTTGCAAAAACCGCAAACTTCAATCGCATATGTATGTGTGTGTATTAAGCCACTGTATATTAGTGATCATAAATTAGTAACGTACATTCGAAAAATAATATTAAAAATATTAAAAATCACTCTCTTCATGCATAAAATAAACAGTTGGTTCGTTTTAACTTTAGGATCAAGCCAAAGACGAAGACCTCACAGTGGCAAGTCCAGGCGTCTCTCAATTGGACGATACCGAATGCTTTAGAAAGAAGGAAAATCCCCAAGAAAAAAATTGAACAAATATCTTAGTTTCAGAAATGTAAGTCCAGTCTGCAGCACTCTCTTGATACCTTGGGAAAATGCGTCAGAGTGCACTAAAAGATTTTATCACAGAAAAGCACAACAAGGGGTACATACTTGTCTCAAAGAAATTGCCCCAGGACAATCAGCTAAGCTACTTCAAAACTTAGGCATGAGAACCCTGGAACGTTCTAGCGTTGACTGTGTATTAATGCATGCTCTCACTACTTGCTATGAAAATGCAGACCACTGGAGCTCTCGGCGCCAGATATTGTCTATGATGGCTGATAAGGTTAGCTTTAACGAATTGCTCAGGTGGATACCAGACTTAACCAGGTATCGCTATGACATCGCCAGGCACCATATATTATTGCATGGTCAAGGTGCAGCAGTACCACTATTAAAAACCCTAGGATGTATGTGAAAGAAGAGAAACTCGATCACTTTCTAACATTCATAACAAGTAACCACGTAGTACAAGATTTACCTTTTGGCCATGCAAAAGATACTCAAGCTTTCATCTGATGCAGAACTAAAGATTCCTAATGTCGTTAAAACACTGATACCAGAGCAGATAATCTGCAGGTATCAAGGCTACTGTGATGAAGTAGGATTTAAACCCATGAGCCACGGCACCTTATGGAGAGTCCTTAACGTGTGCTCAGCATCCACCTAGAGTCTCTTCAGGGCTTGGATTATTTTTCAGTGGCTGGTGCAGAAGCCTTTGACAAGCTGCAAAGAGTGGTTGATAAACTTGGAGATAAATATGAAATGGGTCATTCTTGGGCCAGAAATCGGATTACAAGGTAAGGTAAATTTGAAGAAAAAGTGTACCACTGAAGCTGAGAAGTGAGAAAAAGTGCTTTTCTGCTTTGTCCCATACCAGTCAACTGTAGCTAGCTTATAGTATCATTGGCAATGATAGTTATAAGGGTCCTTAAAAACCAGTCCTTACATGTGCAAAGGATCATGAAAAAGCCTCTTGTATATTTATTCATACTTATCGATTTCTTTGTCTCCCGTCATATCAGGTACACGTTTCAGAGTGCTCATTGGTTGCAGATCATTGCAGAACGTTTGCACTTAGTGATCCACATGACAAAGATTTTGCTGGTAGTTGTGATCATGAGCACAATATGCAGTGTGACAGATGTTATTCCCTCTCCTCTGCTTTGGATGAAATACAAGTAGTTCTTTCAAATGCCAAGTGTTCGAAGGAGGAGAGAGAAGAAATGGAATATATTGTGTCACCCTCCGTAGATTGTATCAGTGCTTGGAAAGCTCACCTCCTTAGAAACATTAACCAAGCCTGCGCGAGACAAGAAGTTCTTGAGAATTTGGATCAGCATTTGGTCCTGTTAGTATCAGACTGGGCAATGAAATTCTTGCCAAAGAAGTACTGCGAAAGCCAGCCAGCATGACTGGTTCGGAAAGAGAGGAATCTCTTGGCATCTTACAGTAGGCATACGTAAGAGTGGTGATGGACAGGTGGAAATGTTTACCTTGGTTCATACATTCCAAAGTTGCAACCAGGATAGCTGTGCTATTATAGCTATTTTCGATGATGTTCTTGACGAGTTAAAACACGTTAAACCAGGTGTGAAAAGTGTATATTTGAAAGAGGACAATGCTGGATGCTACCATTCAGTATCAACTATGCTATTGATTGCACAAAGTAGCTGTAAGGCATAACATCTCTCTTATGCACATCCATTTCTCCAATCCACAAGGTGGAAAAGGTAGCTGTGATCATAAGGCTGCTTTAATAAAGAGGCATATGAAAATGTATTTAAATGCAGGCAACAATATTGAAACATCTGCACAGATGAAGGTTGCAATGGAATCTTGTGGAGGAATAGCTGGTGTAAAAGCGATGCTTTGCGGCCCGCAACCCTCTGTAGACTTAAGAGTAAAATGGGAAGGTGTAAGCCTCATCAACAATGTTGAATATGACACTGAAGGGATCAAAGTTTGTCGAGCATACAGAGTTGGCCCTGGGAAATTCGTGCCCTGGAGTAGCTTCGACCTACCACAACAATTCCCCCAGCTGAACAAAATCGCAGCACCTGATGAAAGCTCAGCAAGCTTATTCGTTGCAATCAAGGCAAGAAAGAGACGCTCTTTACCAAAGATGTCCCCTAAAGTCGACGAAGAGAAAAGCGATGAAAAAGACGATGATGAAGATGAAGACTGTGATGTTGGCGAGAGGTTGTATTTTTGTCCAGAGGAGGTATGCATACGGTCATTTCGGAGATACAATTCACTGCAAAAGCCCCTTCACTGTGAAGGCCACAAATTCATGATAGAGCACAAAACGCTGCATGACAAGGCGATGAATCTGTATGCAACCAAACTTAAATATGGCGCTAGCGCTATTCCTGAATCTGGTGGGGAAATGGGTCTACCACTTGAAACTGAAGATAAAGTCTTACCTATGGACTGGGCACTCAAGTATTCAGCTAAAAAGAAGAGGTTCACGGATACAAAAAGGAAGTACCTGATCGAGGTTTTTCAAACAGGTGAACGCACAGGTCAAAAATCCAACCCTTCGCTTGTGTCAAAGGTCATGAGAACAGCAAGAGAGTGATGGAACTCGTATGTTTAAGAAGGAAGATTTTTTGACACCTCAATAAATATCCAGTTATTTTTCGCGCGTTGCCGCAAAGAAGACGATTTAGAACAACACCAACTAGATGTGGAAAATGATCTGCAAGAATTAACAACTGAGGTAATGGATGAAGTGGCGTTAAAGCACCTGTTTATGTTTCAGTCATATGACATTTGTAAATTGGCATCTCAATGTAAATTGTCAAAATTCTCCATTGCAATGCTGCTTAGGACTTGACACGTTGTCAATTACAGTAAAACGACAGAAGCCTTGCACAGATCTTCTAGAGAAACTGGTCTCCACCTGTACCTGCAATGGGCAGTCCCTTACGTGTTATATATGAAAGAATTTAGGAAGGTAGGAAAGGGGGTATCTTATCCACAGACGGGATAAAACCTTCTTAGTCCACGGTGGAAGCAGAATAATTGGATCTCAGCAAAAGAAAATAAAGGGGGAAGCTTCCCTCTATTTTCTCTTCATCTCAGTTATTCATTATTGAACTTTTGTTCGATATTAATTTTTCCGTATTCGTTATTCTTTAATGGAAACTGTAAAATTCTTTGTTTTGAATGTTCCAATGCTAGATATTCCCTTTTCATTTTCTCTTTTAACCGTTATTTGTTATTCATTATTCCGCTACCACCCCTTGATTCTTAAGGCAAACCATTTGATATTTCATTTGGTGGGGTGAGTAGCTCTCTATAATGAAAAACAAAATATGCCAAAACACTGATTACCCAACAATCGTTTTAATTACTTTTTAACTGTCCTTCTTTAAAAAAATAAAAAGGTGCGCTGAAGCTACAAGCAATTGCAAAAAGGTTGAGACACTGAATGGAAAATCCACCTCTTCTTCCTAAAACCCCTCTTCTAGCTCATAAGAAAAGGCTGAACGCACCTCCCTCCCCCCTCCCCTTTTTCAATGATGATACCCTTTAGTCTGAGTGCCAAGTGGAAATGGAAACAACTTTGCTTGAGGGGGAAGGGAGGTTGGAGATGTGCTGACTTGAATGACACGCATTGTACCGTTATCAACAGTGAGTGTCTCAACTCTTTTTGCAACTGCTTGTCTCGATGGTTGTCGCGGGTAATTCAGCATTGCGACTGAACGGAACAGTCAATAGGTTCAGCAAAGCAGAAAAAAAGGAGCTTGAACTGGAATAGACTTTACGGCGTTCTAGTTGGGTTCTAATTGATAAAAATAAACTTGAAAAGAAGTGCAAATTACCCATTTCTATTTATGACGTTACAGACGCTGTTTTGTCGAGTAAGCGCGGACAAAGTTTGTCTTTCGCAATGATATTGCTGATTTCATCTGTTGAAAGTTTCCCAAAATGTTTAGGTGAGGTGCAAAGAGTCATTCCAAATTATTTATCCAAGATAATTGTCCAGTACTGAACTATTTCAAAGCACGTAGGGTGTTGAATAGTGCAGGTGGAAATTATTTCCAACACCGGTTCACAGTTGCCATATTATAAATCCGATTGAGAACGTGTTCAATTTAGTAGAACGCGAGTTTCAGCGCCTTGCCATACAGAATACCTACGAGACTTATCAACAGTTTGCTGAAATAGTGTAATGTACACTTTACGCCATGAGCGGCGACACTGTTATTGATAATATAATCTCTTCAATGAACAAGCACTCAAAGGCTTAAAATGAACGATAATGGTCAGCGAACAAAATGCTGAAAAGCTGTCATTCCTTGTAACAGGTATAAATCTCTACAATAAAAGTAAAGGACGGTTCAAAACAATGAAATAAACAGGTTACGGAATGATAAGCTTGTTAGTCTTTTATTAACTTATTAATACGTCACCATGTCCACGCGAACATCGTAACCAGCACAAATACATTTTCGTCCAAAAAAAAGGCAACCTTTTCCCTTTTTGACATGCAACACATGCAAATGGCGAGAAAAACAACCTGAGATAGACTTTTCATGATTACAAAAGCAACAGGCAGTTAAAAGTTTTCGCAACGGTCTACATAATTCCAACGGTCTACACTCGAAAAAAAATTTAGGATGTAGATAAGATTTCATTAATTCTACTGTAGACCATAGACCGTTGACGCAACCATTGCATTACCCGTGCCTCACGCCATGGCCACTGAGTAACAGAAAACCATTAAGTTATTCTAAAACAAAACTCGCGAAACATTTTGCACATTCTCGAATGTCCTTTAAAACTTAGTGTTCAGGGATTTCAACCCACTGAAATACATTAGCTTACTATTGACCAAACGGACATGTGTTCGTATGAAATTCGATCCTACCTCACGGCTAACTGAAGACCACAGACTGTCACTGGGAATATTTTCAAATTAAAAACGGAATCCATTGCAAATTGCAGTGAAAGACTAAATTTCTGCAAAGAAGTTCGTCCTGTTATCACACAGCAGAAGAAGCACAACACTCATTTCCCTGCGTACCATTTACGTAAACAAAACGTGATCGGTACAATCTATGCACGCTTGTTGTGTGCGCTCTGATTTCAACTAAGACTTCTTACAACGTATTGACACTTTCAACACCAAATTTGACATCAAACCAACCCAAAACTGTGTTTGTTGCCGTCAGAAAATGTGTTCAAGAGGTACAAGAGGTAAACACCCAATTTCGTCCTAAATGATTGCCAATTATGGCACTTTCAGCACAACTAAAAAAAACACACTTTCAAACACCATTCCTCACTACGCAAACCTACCCGAACTAAACAAAGTTTACAATACAACTGTCATATATGCAAGCTCTCGCCCCAAAAAACAAATAGACAACCCGGCAATACAGAGGTAAAACAACTAGACAAGCAATTGCAAAAAGGTTGAGACACTGAATGGAAAATCCACCTCTTCTTCCTAAAACCCCTCTTCTAGTTCATAAGAAAAGGCTGAACGCCCCTCCCTCCCCTTTTTAATGTTGATACCCTTTAGTCTGAGTGCCAAGTGGAAATGGAAACAACTTTGCTTGGGGGGGGGGGGGGGGAATGGGGGTTGGAGATGCGCTGACTTGAATGACACGCATTGTACGGTTATCAACAGTGAGTGTCTCAACTCTTTTTGCAACTGCTTGTAGTATTTTAAATTTTCGGAGTTAAATAATCAAATTAAAGGATGGAGAAGGAAAGTTTACGTAATGAAAGAATGATGTATATTTCATTGTAGTTATTAGCATAAATGTTCACGTGCTGTCCGCCACACCAGCGTTTGGTTGTATGCCAGAATTTCCTGATTTACGGCAAGTACTTTTTACAAAAGGCAAAAAGGCCTTCACTTCACTTGCAAAACATCTTTGGTTGCCGTTTTTTCCTTTCTTTTTAATTTAAAGGAGTTTTCTGGGAATGTGTGATTGTTTACAGTAATCAGTTCGTCGCATAGCTGGCAGTAGACGCGGTCGATGGCCCATAACTCAGCGCTCATACATTTACCCACGCTGATTTTTTTACAATCACATATTTGGTATCTTGCTCTTTTGTAAACGAAATGACGTTTGAAAAAATGGGGTGGCACATTGCAAATAGATCTGTTGTTTCTGTGGTATTTCTGATGAGAGGAAAAGTATGCCTATCAAATTAATTAGAATCAATTTCGCAAAATGACTGAGAATTTTAAGAAATGCCTAAAACTTATCTTCAAGGGCTGATCCACACTTTTTAGAAGGTTTTATGAAATTAATTTATTGAATTTCGCCACACGTCGCCGCCCAAGTTCACACAAATTTAGTAATCTCAAGGCAGCGATTTGGAGATATTTGAATTTTTTGAGCTTTGCCGCGATTGTCTGGTTTTTGCTGACATCTTCTCTTAAGGTCATAGCTACATTTCAACCTACATTGGAATAAACGGGCTGTTATTGTCAGCCAACATGATTCATACTATGTAAAAAAAACGTCAGGAAGCTGTGCACTGGTGCGTTTTCTAGGAAACAGATGTCGCAATTTGCACCATCGTCAGAGTGCGATCTGTCGACACGGGCGTGTAAAGAATTGTGACACTCGGCCCACATATTCCGTTGGCAATCTGGGTAATCCCCATTGATAAGATGAATGCCGACCTTTTCAAATTGCTCACCCATGGATTTCTAAAATACGAGTGTCTTACCAATTACAGAAATCAAAATCCACAACCATTGCACATACAAATTTTTAGTTTCTAAAGAAACTGTGGTGCAGCATCAGTGGGAGAGTGAAACAGGAAAATTTGGTTTAATCAAACGTGTTGATAAAGGTCGAATTACCACCGTGAACGATTTTGGGTTTTCTTTGGGTCGAAATGCACTTGCGTTCATATGATTTCCTATAAAAGATTTAAGTCTCCCAAGGTGATGAATTGTTAGGATTCTGTTAAATAACTATTCCGATTGAAAAAATGCATTACGATGCACATGGCGTGTATGAAAAGCAATTGCTTCTCGGCCTTTTGGCTTAGATAAGTGTCCCTGACAGGGTATTTTACCCTGGTACTTTTTCTCGTAGTTTTTGATTAAGCCTATTTTATCGCAACATTCCAGGCCAGCTGAGAACTGGGGTGCAGTATTTGTTCATGGTGGGGATAGTGCAGTAGTCCCATTTCTCAAGAATTTTTGCTGCTAGAAACTTTAGACACTCGAATTTACTGAACCTGCACTTTTCTTTCTAGACAACGTATTTGCTGTCGAGTTTTTGCCTTCAGCCCACAAGCCCTTTTAATTTGTTTACACAAGCATCGAACAGAAGACAGTCGCGAATTCATTGAAACTTTCTTTACTGCCGCTTTGCATTGATCCACATGTTTGTGCTTGAAAAACTCTCAATTGCAACTTTTTGCAACCAGCCCAGAATAGCTGGGACAAGGGTATTGCTTTAGACACCATTTAATCATCGAGTTTTTGCCTTCAATGCACGCTGTGCTAAGCTCATCTCCTTGGAAGCTTGGGTTGCACTTGACATCTATTGGATTTTGAACTACACTTATATACTAGGATTGACTTTGTTTATAGACCCTTCTGTAAACCCTAGGATTGTCTACAAAAACCAATTGCAACAACCTTTAAGAAAAACATAGACCACATAAAAAAAAAGTTTCTTTCCCTACCTTTGTGCTTTGCTTCCAAAGCGGTTGTCAAACACACTTTAATGATCCGAGATTACTACGAGTTCTAAGAGTGTTCTTCACTGAGCATTTTGGATAATTTACTGAACATTTGGCGGACAGAAACAACCAACATATGCAGAACCTGACAACCACAAAATCGATTGATAGTGTGCTGTCTCACTAGCAATGACGGGAACCTCAATTACAGGAACAATCAGCAAACAATCAAGCAAATAACGAAGTATTTGTGAGACACAGGTCTCCTTCACTCCATGACATATGAGATAAGTGACAAAATATGAAACTCTTTTATCCCTATGTCTCAGGAAAAAGAAGAGATCACCGCTAAACATCACCGGAAGTGTTAGAAAACAATGAAAAGTTTTTACCTTGTCCAGATTGTTCAACAGTTATGCCACAGCCACCTTGAAATTCTTCTTGGTCTGCTAGTATGCCATCATCTCCGAAGTCCACCGCAGTGTCAGCATTGTTTGTTTGCCCCTCAACCCAATCTATACTCTCAACATTGCCACTCCAGTTTATCACATCATCTTCACGTCCCCACTCAACAATGTCAACACTGGTGTCTGCAACTGCTTCAACACCCCAGTCTATCTGTTGATAACAAAAAATGTGAGAATAAGTAACTTTATTTCAACTCGAGTTGATGAGGCTGATTAGGCCCTTAGCAAATACATGCTAATATGCCGAGAAAAGTGAAATAAATAAATAAATAAGTAAATATCGATATGTATATATACATCATCAATTAAAAACTAACATTCTAACTATATCAATAAATAAACAATCCTGACTCTTAAAATTATTACAATGAATCATAGAAATAAAGGATATCATTTCAATTTGAAACAGCAATTTGCACAATTACGATTGACTTTTCACAAAAGAATGTGCATTAGAGAAAAAAAAATCAGGGGTCTTTCCTTCATCTCTTACATAACAACCAAACACCAAAGTTTTGAAGACCACAAGACTGCTTGCTCTGAAAACAAGTTTTTTGAGTTTTTTGTTTTTGCTTTTACCTGTAATCAAAACGTACCAGCAGTTTACGTATTTCTGGATCTAGATAATAACTACAAATGCAGTGAGATGTGCGGAATCAAGAACTGTATCCATGCAAACAAATAATTCTGCTGTATGCTAAATTAGTTGTACCCGGTAATGAGTGCTAGATGTCATTTTAAGTGAAGCTATGATCCTCGCAGTTATGAACGCAATTTTTGCAATTGCGTAAAGAAGCCTGAAAAATTCAGGACTTCAACGGGGTTTGAACCTGTGACCTCGCAACACTGGTGCGACGCTCTGACCAACTGAGCTGAGCTGGTCATTTGTGGGTTCCAATGTCTCCATGAGGAACGAATCAATGATGAAATAATATATGAAACGGATCATATACGAACCGCGGATATGAAATCAAGTGAAGCTATGATCCTCGCAGTTATGAACGCAATTTTTGCAATTGGGTTTGAACCTGTGTCCTTGTGATACCGGTGCGATACTCTCACAAACTGAGCTTCAAACTCAGTTGAAGTCCTGAATTTTTAAGACTTCTTTATGCGATTGCAAAAATTGCGTACATAACTGCGAGGATCATACCTTCACTTGATTTCATATCCTCAGTTCATATATGATCCATTTCATCATTGATTCATTCCTCACGGGACAATAAAGAACCCACAAATGACCAGCTCCCAACGTCAGTGGCTTCATAGCGCAGTTGGTTAGAGCGTCGCATCGGTATCGCGAGGTCACGAGTTCAAACCCTGTTGAAGTCCTGAATTTTTCAGGCTTCTATACGCAATTGCAAATATTGCGTTCATAACTGCGAGGATCATAGCTTCACTTGATTTCATATCCGCAGTTCATAAATGATCCATTTCTTATATCATTTCAACATAGATGTCATTTTATTATCTATTTGCCATATTACAATGTAACTAATGACATTGTAGGTAACGAAAAGATCTTTTGCCAAGCTCCTTCCATTACTTGTTGTACAGTTAGAGATATCTCCACACCGATACAAAAGATTGTCTTTGATTTCTGGTTGTTTCAATGTCATATCGAGATGAATGAAATAATGTTTGCTCTACGAAATACTTGCTAAAATGTTGCAAATCACAGGAACACGTATAAAAGTCGGGTTTTAGCGTGAACCTGAGCTTAAAATCCATGCTGGCAACCCTCGATTTCTACTTAAAGGTTAGACCAAGGCTACAAACACTCTATAATGCAAGACCGAGAGTGGCACTTGGAAAAATGAAGTGTCTACAACTTCAAAGACCAACTTCAAGACCAAACACTGCAGACACACAGACAATCGAGGAAGAGGAAATGTTATGGAGTGAACAAAGTTTATGTGACTGTTTTCACAGAGTTCTTTCCCACAAAATGTGGTGCACCTTTACTGCCAAAAAGGTTCACTGCTAGCGGTCAAAGAAGTCACATTGAGTTACTGAAGCAATAGCTTAGTAGACGTCCTCAATAACTGTGAAACAAGGGTCCATTTTCCATGCCCTAATCAAAAACCCTGAAACAAGTGTTTGTTACAAGAAGCAGCAGCTCTGCATAAACAGCATCAACAATAATTTGATGAGGAGTGTTGGAAAGAACACAGCTATGGTGAAACGAAAGCGGAACTTGACCAACCACACTGCAAGAAAGACCGCTTTGACAAAACTCAGGCCAGCAAGCATAGAGACAGTCGATAATCCACATGACTGGCCATGAAAGTAAAAAAATCTCTTAAGGAATAAGATGAAGGTAGAGACAAGGAAAAACTTTCAGAACTTTCTCTTCCTGCAACGACTTCAACATCTGAACAGGTGAACACAAGAGGCGATGCTTTCAACGCGCAAAAACTTCCACAACTGCCAAGTCGTTACATTTAAAGTGATTCAGGGGCAATGCGGTTCTCCAAAGTTTTCAGAGGAGAGGTTTGCTCCAAAATAGTCCTCCTTTTTCTTTTTCCCACCAAAAAGCTAATACAAAGATCGTTTGCTCACATAAATGTCATCTACCAACGTGCCTTAAAACCTTATGAAATCCTTCTTTAAACTAGCTTGAGAATCGAAACTGGCCGCTGCCATCCTCAATGAACTTAGCAACCTGGCGATCTAGGCGTGACGTCTTTCGGTCAGCTTTATTCTTATACAAGTATTCTTGTGGTCATGCCTTTTTGTTCAGCTCCATTTTGCTCCAACAGGAGCCCTAGAGATAGCAAAAGAGGAATTTCTTTCCACCGTTTACCAATTTCGAAAAGAAAAATTGCTAAAAACTGGTTATAGATGCTTGGAGAAAGAAACCTAACTCTGTAGAGAAAGTCAAACAAGATGCCATTGAAAGGAGGCGAAAGAATAACGAAAGAAGAGAGGTACGTCATTTGAATTTATTCTAAAGTACTTCATAAAATAAGCCGGGCTCGTAATTTTTAACAGTCATGCAGTTTTTCCTCAAAGTCTTACGTTGTAAATATAGGTCATACATTTCTAGTCGCAGTCTCAGTGTCAATTCCACTACAGCCATCGACAACAAGGGGATAAAAAGCTCACTCAGGGACTTACGATAAGATCAAGAAAATAGCTCTCATTTCCCCCACTAATTTGTTTCAGACAGTGATACAATATTCTCCTTAAAAAGGCCCCAAAAGGAAACACAGACAGTGTTGACCAGTGTTTTCACAACCTTTCATGAAAGGGATGGCAGCAGGAAGCC
>NW_027180226.1:90000-103345 GCF_036669925.1 Montipora capricornis | reverse complement strand
AATTCCCACATGACAGCATTGTCAAGTTCAAAATGTCAGTGTCGACTGTGATGGTATTTGTGAATAAGATTACGTAAATACAACTTGAAAAAATGGGGTAAAGTATTTGTGAATGTAATAGGAACCAGTTGCTTATTGTTCTATGTGAAAAGTTTAGCACGAACAGAGTCAGATTGAGCGTTATGAAAAGCATCTCAAAAATGAGGCAGTCCAGCTTGTTTTGACATTTCTTCAAGATCGAAAAGTGCTTCAAAGGGTGGTGACTTCCAGGTTGTGTTTCTTCTCCAGATTTTTACCAATAGCTGATCTGTAATTACAAAGGCATCACTTTCTCCGACCGCAGATATTTTTGAGACCCGGCCGGAATCGAACTCACGACCTCCCGCATAGCAGCCTCGGCCCGGTTGTTCGAAAGCCGTTTAACTTTAACCAGGATTAGCGAAACTTCTGTTTCTTGTTTTCAACTTTTTAGTGAAAGTTTCTTTTGCTTATTTTTGTTTTTCAAGATTAAATTCTTCTAATGTAAAGTTTTGCCGAATATCAGCGTTGAACAGCATTTGGGAGTAGAAAAATAAATTGCTTGGTTAATTTTTAATCCGAAATTAGCGTTAATCGGCTTTTGAACAACCGGGCCCTGGTGCGCAACCAACGGAACCACCGGTACGGAGGAATGAAAAAAAAAACTGACTGGGACAATTTTATGGGGCAAATATATTTGATCGTGTAGATAGCACAACAAATACTAGTTGACAATTCACAGTTAACTGGGTCAGCAACGCCTTTGGAGAGATAAAGAGATACAGGGCGAGGTTGCCTGGTCGTTCTCCAATGGCGCTCGCACTAAGAGGCAGAAATTTGCCACATTTTATGTGACGAGTCGTCTACACGAGCAATTTTTCGCATTTGACAACTTTTATTTATCTCATAAAAGCTAACACGCCAGCTTTTCATCAAATACAGTTGTCACATAAAAATTGGCCAAATTTCCTCGTCCACACGAGCAAACAAAAATTGTCGCACATAAATTGTCACATAAAAATTGCTCGTGTAAACGTGGCTTTACCAACTTAAAGAAACTCTAGAAAATGAAGAAGCCGCGTTGAGATTTTAGTTCTGTTTCTAGATACGTCTAATTTTTGTTTTTGTTGTTTTTTTTCCTCCGGAAAAAAAAGGAACAAAAAGAGTTTAGAGCGATTTTATGTCTTTTGTTTCTGATTTTTAAGGATGCTACAAAGTGTATCACTAATTTATCAAATTAAAATTACTTTTGAAAATCAAGTGTCAAAATACTGCCACGGTGTTGATTTTCATGAGCCTTTCGGGTTTTAATTCAGATTTATTGCAGGTGATTTCTACGTACTTTTGCAGCATCATATGCTCCGTAATGCCCCCTAAATGAAAAATACAATTTAATTGCACAGATTTTACATCAAACAATGAACTTTAAATTGTGGTTTTCCAGAGGACAAAAATATTGACATACACTTATAAGGCACTGCACGTAAAAGACGATTTATTCATTGAAACCTGTTGCTCTTTGTCTTTCAGTCAGTCCCGGATGTGATCCGAGCTATTGCCCGATGGCCGATTTCCGTCCCTTGATTTTTGCACGAACACATTTTCTGTACTCGTAGATATATTTTGTAATTTGGTTAATAATGATTCAAGGCTGGTTGAAAAACGGTCAAAAATATTTAACAATTATTTGCCGGAGTCGAGGTGAATATTGGGTTGCACCACAGAGTTTCACATTAGCATACATGGAAGGGTGGACGTAAGCGCGTTCGTACGGCCCCAAAACCAAGGGTTACTATATATTTTTAACGATGTTGCTCCGCGCGCGCGCCACCGCTAAAATCTCGCTGCACGAGCGGCACGCTTATTTTTGCGATACTCTAGACAGCAACAACGTAAAATCACCTAAAGGCCTGTTCAAACGCACTCGACTTTGTATACCATACAACATTCGACTTGTATACTCTACAAAGTCGAGTGCGTTTGAACACCTTGTATAGTGCCCACTATACACGATTCGACAAGTCTAATCGTGTATAGCGATGTTTGAAACTGGTCAAACTTCTACTCGACAACCACTCGACTTTTTCTTTGTTTCGCGATCACTGAAGCGATACTCTAGAAAGTCGAGTTCGTTTGAACGCACCACTCGACCAACGGGAGCGTACAAATGCGAATCTTTTATTCTCTATTTTCACTCTGAAATCGCTCGTAGTAATTTAGTTTAAATTAGGATGATTCGCCCACATTGTGCGACGACAACGAGATGGAGCAATCGCAAAAAACGTACGATGGTGCAAAGTTAAATTTTGATGATATGATATGATATTTATTATTTATGCACGGTAAAATCATCAGCTAAGATTACAAACAATGCTAAAATCTAAATTACAAAGGTAAAATTTTAAAATGATTACAATAAAATACAATTAAACTATATTAATTTTAAAGCTGCTTTCCATGAATGCCGTGCTTTATACTAAAATATGTCTTCAATCAGATTTTTTAAAAGCCCAAGAGACTCTGCTTGTCTCGCTTTGAGGGGTAAGCTATTCCAGACAGTAGCACCTCTATAGCTGAAGCCGTTTCTATAATAATTTGTCCGCGGAAACGGAACATTAAGCTTTCTTTCAGAGTCTCTTAAACTATAAACAGAATCGCGGTTTGTAAATTTAGAACATAGATATTCCGGTGCTAGCCCCTGAAGACACTTATAGACCATTGTGGCCAGCGCAATTTGTTGCTGGCTAACTAGATTTTTCCAGCCTAAAATTTTGAATAGCTCGCTAGCATTTGCATCAAAATTAGAGAAGGTCAAAACTCTGGCTGCTCTATTTTGCAGTTTTTGTAATTTGTCATGTAACGTGATACCACAGTTTCCCTAGACGACATTGCAGTAGTCAAAGTGCGGTTGAAGTAAAGCGTGATAAATAGAGCGCAATGTCGTCTGAGGAACGAGATTCCTTATACGTTTGAGGGCTCCAATTCCAGAAGCTACTTTCTTTGTCAGTTTATCGACATGGCTACTCCAGTTAAGATTATTATCAATAAGCACGCCCAGGGATTTAGCAACAGAAACTTGAGTGATAGGAGCACCATTAATCTCGGGAATTGGAGGATTTGTGAGAGCATACAACCTCTGCCTTGATCCAATCAGCATAAATTCCGTTTTTGTCATGTTCAGGGTAAGTTTGTTTGCTATCAACCATTTTTTAACATTTCCTAGATCATGGTTAAGACTTGATTCTATGTCGCCTGTATTGTCACCCGCATATGTTAGGTGGGTGTCATCTGCGTACATCCATGGCACACAATTCGTTAGACAGTTTGGCAGATCATTGATATATAGCAAAAACAACAATGGACCCAAAATAGTCCCTTGAGGGACGCCGCAACTTAGTGAGCAAGTTTTAGAAAGTGATCCATTAATGGAACACTTTTGAGTGCGGTTGTCCAAATAGGACTAAAACCAGTTGTAAGAAATGCCATGTATGCCGTAATTATTTAATTTAGATAAAAGGATCTCGTGATTAACCGTATCGAAAGCTTTTTTTAGGTCTAGGAAAACAACAGCGTTTATTTTTGCTCGGTCAATGTTGTAAGCCCAAGTATCCGTAGCCCAAAGTAGAGCCGTAACGGTGGAATGAATAGAGCGAAAACCAGATTGGCATTTACATATTACGTTATGCTTTGTTAGGTACGCATATAATTGGTTATAAACTATTCTTTCGAACACTTTGGCTATAACCGGGATAACGGAAATTGGGCGGTAATTGTTTAGGTCATCACGTTCCCCTTGTTTGAATAGTGGAGTGACCCGTGCACACTTCCAGTCGTCTGGGAACACACCTACATTTAATGACTGATTGAAAATATAGCACAGCGGTTTGCAAATAAGATCGGCGCATTCACGAATAAGTCGAGAAGAAATTTTGTCAAGGCCGACTGCCTTTGATTTTTTCAGTTTATTCAGCAGTGAAAATACTTCATTTGTGGAGGTTGGGCGGAACTGAAACTCCTTATCCGTGCTAGTGAGATAATTCAGATAGCTGTTGCCATCTGAAGAAGGAATATCACTAGCAAGTTTCGGGCCAATGGTAGCAAAATAACAATTAAATTCGTGCGCTATTTCTGCTGGAGCTGTTACTGATTGCTCATTTACATTCAGTTGTTTCACAGACGTTTCCACGGAATTTCGGGAAGACAGCTCATTGATGATCTGCCAGGTTTTGCGGGAATCACCCTTACGCTCGTTTAGCATATTTTGATAATAAACTTGCTTCGCTAGCCTAGTCGCACTATTGACTTTGTTCCACTGTCTTTTAAAGTGAACCCAATCATTAGGATTTTTTGATCTAATTGCTCTGAGTTTCAAAATATCTCGATCGTGCATCTGTTTTTTAAGCTCAGAAGTAATTCATGGGGAACCCCGCGCGCGAACACGAGTGGTTCTCAATGGAGCGTGCTTGTTAACAATAGCCAAAAAGGATTCCTTCCATTCATTCCACATATCATTTGGATTGGAAGAATTGTTTATGTGATCCCAATCTTGAGATGCAACATCGCTAAGAAATTTATCACGGTTAAAACTTCGAAAATTCGTATAGGTTATATTAGTGTGACCCTTACTCTGTCCATTAATGGCTAATTTTCGATAGACATAGACCATGCTGTGATCGCTAATGCCAATATGACGCACACCTGAGCATAACACCTTGTCAGGACAGTTAGTAAAAATTAAATCAATCAATGTTGCAGAAGTTTCGGTTATTCTTGTTGGTTCTGTTATGAGTTGTTGAAGACCATAAACATCCGTGATAGTTAATAATTTGCGTGTATCGCTATCAAACTGGGATGCGGCCATATTGCAATTTAGATCCCCTAAAAGGTAGAATTCAGTATTAAGGGAATCCAATTTCCCAATCAACTCTTCAAAAGGTGAAAATATACTAACAAGCGAAGTAGGTGGTCTATACCACGTAGCAACAATACATGATTTAGAACGAGGTTTGCGTATTTCAATACAAAGGTTCTCAAGACTGCCCATGCAAAGATCGTTGCGCACCGAAAATCAGAGATACTGACCTCATTATCGGTGATGTATTCATTTAGTTTAGTCTCGTTAATTGCGAGAACATCTATATCGTTACTTACGAGAAAGATCTTGAGTTCATCAAGATGAGTGGTCAATTTATTTATATTCAGCGAGGCCAGCTTAAAACCGCGTTTGGAGGGCAATACTCGAGAACGATCAATAGGATTTTGAGTCGGACTTCTCGATGACTCCTGACTGTTGCCTTCCAACGGCACGGCATTAATGGGAGGCATAGTAAAAGTTTAATGAGCTAGACCATGATAAAATTCTTAAAAATACGCTTGTTACCTGCAAAATGCAGGTGTAGACCTCCACGGTTTAACCCCTTTTCGTTTATATTATTGTGTTCAATAAATCTCCAATCATTCTGATGTTTTCTTAGACCTCGCCGTCTTAAAATGCTACCATGATAGAAGAATCACTACCTTTTTTCCTTCTGACTAGAAAAAATTTGAGCTTTGACTTTCATCCAAAAAAAAGGAAAGCAAAGGAACTTTATTTGAGTGTCCAGTCGTTCTAGAGTAGGAGCGCTAGCGCTAATTGGGGACACTGTAAACTGAAATTAACAATTAACGTAAATCAATTCAAATGTTAGCTTTTTAGGACAGGGGAAACCGGAGTACCCGGAGAAAACCTCTTGGCTGAGTTTGGGAATCGAACCCGGGTCACAATGGTGGGAGGCGAGCGCTCTCACCACTGCGCCAGTTAACATTTAAGCCTAAATATTGTTTAATTCCTAATTAGGCCTCAGGTTAGCACATCTAAAAGGTTTGGGCTTTTTCAACAGTTACATTATAACCTTAGTCTGCATTTTACCTCTGGTCTGCAGTCTGCATTTTACACTGACCAAAGGGGAAAATCCAACTCGAAGTCCAACGCGAGTCCAACGCGAAGTCCAACTCGAAACCATGACTAGAAAATTAGTTGTCAACATTTTCTCGTCGATCCAGCTCTCTCAAGATCCTAAAGTTAGTAATAGCGAACCATTAAATTGGAAAGTTCTAACAAAAATAAACAAGTGTCTTTTTGAAATCTTGCATGGCTTAAAACTTGGGTTACTTATACATAGTTTTGAAATTCAAAGAAAAAGAAGAATTGATTTTTTGGTCATATAGTAGCACTTTGTTGTGTCTGTACGCGTCCGCAAATGATCCCAGGACCGCAAATGATACCAGGACCGCAAATGATCCCCAAACTGTACCGCAAATGATCCCGGAACGCAAATGATCCCCGTTTTGGACCGCAAATGATCCCGAAAAAAAAGTGAGGAATGGCATGGAGGGTAGAATGGTCTGGCTTGAGAATTAATAAGAAGAGCGCTTATTTTTATTAAAATCACTTTAAATCATGCATGGCTAGCAACAGGTTTCTGCCTCATGATAGTTTAAATTTGCCACATTTGATTATCGGATACAATCACCAAAAACTAACTTGGACGCAATTCAAAACCTATTGTGACCAGGGGCCTGTTTCTCGACAAGTCCCGATGACTTTAAGAATGTTGTTTTGAGATAACTAAAAGCGGATTGTGAAACACTTAAACCCTCTCCCTTCTTGAGATAAAGAGGGAATTGTGACATGTGAAAAGTTTAGGGACTTTCGAGAAACGGCCCACTGATCTCTTTGACGAGGCGAAAAGGACGCCACCCGGGCCCGGCTTGCAATAATCGTAACATTAATAACTAGAACGCAATGTTTTAGCCTATAAGCTTTGGTTCAACATGCAATAGTGCAGTTTTGTTTTTTCCCATGTCCTTGACTAAAAGTCGTCCATTAAACAACTATGGCAGAAAACGCTATCATTTGCGTTGACCTGCAATGCCCCACCGCTCTTAAATACACCTTGTGTGTAGCACTCGAATTGCCTTCCACATCTGGGACAAATCTCTTCTGTTATTTTTCCTTTGCAGTACTTTTGCTTTAATTCCTGAGCAATGGGGATTCTGAGCAGCTATTGGTTCCAGGCTATGGTAATGCAGCTCTGCTTCATGGCCAAGTAAGGCCATATCTCTAGTGGCTTCGTTTTCATAACCAGCTCCGGGGTGGATAATATTCAATCCCGTTTCTGCTAAGCTTGATACTACCGCCACCGGGATTTCAAACATGTTAATTAGGCCCCATAAAGCAATCCAGTCACCCCATTCACCGTCCATAGCCATCCTTCTTAGATAGGTATCCCATGCTCCCTGTTTGATAAATTCTCTGAAATGAGTCCCGTCCGGGGTTGTTGGATTACTACGGAGGTAATTTACCAAGTCACATCGCACTTTTGTGGCACTCTGCGAGACCCTTCCGCGGCGTATTAGCTGTTCATTCATTGCATGGAATAGACAGTTCCCATCTTTGGGGGCTGGAGGATGGCGATGTGTTAATCCTGCCTTTCTTAATTCCATGTCCAACCGACTCTTTGGTGATTTACCTTTGTCTCAAGCTTGCTTAAGCCTAGTTTTCATATGTCGGGAAAATCCCAGACGATCAGGGATTTCGCAGTTTCCCGACCGTCCCAGATTTTGCCGACATATCGAAAAATCGCCAGATGCTTGTCCTAGATTCCCCCGATAGTGACTTTGGCGAAAAATGGAAAGTGTTCAGAATCCCCAGCTAGCCATTGCTCAGGAATTAAAGCAAAAATACTGCGAAGGAAAAATAACAGAAGAGATTTGTCCCAGATGTGGAAGGCAATTCGAGTGCTACACACAAGGTATATTTAAGAGCGGTGGAGCATTGCAGGTCAACGCAAATGATAGCGTTTTCTGTCATAGTTGTTTAATGGACGACTTTTAGTCAAGGACATGGGAAAAAACAAAACTGCACTATTGCGTGTTGAACCAAAGCTTATAGGCTAAAACATTGCGTTCTAGTTATTAATGTTACGATTGTTGCAAGCCGGGCCCGGGTGGCGTCCTTTTCGCCAAGTCAAAGAGATCAGTGGGCCGTTTCTCGACAGTCCCTAAACTTTTCACATGTCACAATTCCCTCTTTATCTCAAGAAAGGAGAGGGTTTAAGTGTTTCACAATCTGCTTTTAGTTATCTCGAAAAAACATGCTAAATGTCATCGGGACTCGTCGAGAAACAGGCCCCTGGTCACAATCGGTTTAGAATTGCGTCCAAGTTAGTTTTTGATGATTGTATCCGATAATCAAATGTGGCAAATTTAAACTATCATGAGGCAGAAACCTGTTGCTAGCCATGCATGATTTAAAGTGATTTTAATAAAAATAAGCGCTCTTCTCATTAATTCTCAATCCAGACCATTCCACCATGCCATTCCTCACTTTTTTTTCGGGATCATTTGCGGTCCAAAACGGGGATCATTTGCGGTACAGTTTGAGGATCATTTGCGGTCCTGGTATCATTTGCGGTACAGTTTGGGGATCATTTGCGGTTCTGGGATCATTTGCGGTTCCGGGATCATTTGCGGACCCGTACAGGTCCCTATTTGTTGTGCACCAGCGAGAAACCAGGAGCAACGACGAAAACAAAAATTAAGTGGCGTGAAACAAGAAGCTATTTCAAAAAGTACTAGTGTTTCGTTTCCGGAATGGTAAGGGCTGGAGAAAAACTAAAATACTATAAAGATTTTTTGACTTGAGCCATTTAAGTTTCAATAAAAATAAAACACAAACAGCGGGTACAAAAATTTGCTTGAACTGATAAATTTTATAATCTTTTCGTATCTTTCAACATACATCATCAAAAGTGATTATTATTCAGTTACAGGTAAATTTAAATTTAAATATATCACCCTAGTCTGAGTCACTCGGTCCGCCATATTGATTTCGCTTCGTCAACGGAAACTCTCGAGAAGTAAAAATAAGAAATGTGGACGCCAACTCTCTGAACGGCGAGAAGCCTGATACAGAGTGTGGCAAGGAACCTTACTGAAGACCAATGCAATTATCAATTCATTAGTTTGACAGGGTGGAAGAGCACTTACCCTAACCACCAAACCTTACCCCAACAACTAACTTGTGCGCGTAGGATCGAGATTTTTGGTTCTGGAGGCTGTGTTTGCCGTTTTAATTTATGCAAACGTGTGGACATGGGATGGAGATCTTTGGGTCGGACTAAGTCTATACATCCTCTAAAATTACAATTCAAGTTCATCTAAAAGACCTCTTCTCACCTTCCAAGACTTTCAAGAGTTTCAGTCTTTGCATAACCCCAATTACTTCTTAATTCTTTCACTGCACAAAACTTAAAGAAATAGCCAATTTTTATATCAGAATTGATCGTCATTGAGAGATGTTTGTAGTCAATAGAACTTAACATATTGAATACGTTTTACCGCTTAGGCTCTGAGAAACAATCTGCCTCTGTTATTTCTTGAACAATTCGACTTGCAAGAACAATCAAAGGACATTCTTCGTTTCTTCTCAAACGATACAAGACTTGCAAAAACTTGCCGTAAGCAGACAGCCGCTAAGGCACTGAAGTACTAGTAGTTTGCGTTCGTCTAAAAACCCGACAAATTTTTCGCTTCTTTTATATTTTCTTACAGTATAGCTTGCCTTTAGTTTGGAAGGTGTTATTGCCTTTTCTTGATAATTATAACTTTAAATTGGATTTTTTTTTTCATTCTAAGCGAAGACTTCAACATAGATTCTTGCAAGTCCACGAACTCTTTCATATGAATACTAATTAGCTACTGATTCAGTATGCCGGATATTCGACACACCCGAAAAATTCCCACGCGGTTCTGACAAGACTTTACCTGGGCGATTTTTTATGAAAGAAAAGATTTGCAAAGAGTTTTTGAAACATTTTCTGTTACCGACATGTTTTAAGAAGAAGGGAACTATATTGTAAGCTGTCTTCCTCTACTCAATTTTTAAACACATTGCCTATATTCCGTATTGCACCCGTCAGAAAAAAACCCTTCCGAAGATATGATCTCCATCCCTCCGTCACCGCTGCACACTTTTACTGTCTAAATGAGAGAGTCAATGTCATTTTCTTTCTTTACAAGGAATTTCAAATTTATTCAACCAATAAGATTTGTTGTAGCAAATTTCGCCGTCAACGGCAATAAAAACTGTTACCTGTCAAAAGAACCGGGGCAGCGTTCCATTTCATTCAACTCACAATTTTTAGAAAAGTCAAATCACTGTAGCTTAACCCTTATTCAACCAAGAGTGCTTGAGGAAGAACGAATTGAAAACATCTCACAAAATCAACGACTTTAAACATCAAAATCATTTTGATATGTTGACGGAATTGATAGAAAACAAGTCAAACTGCACTGAGGAAAATGCAAAGAAAATTTGTTAAAAACCCTCATCGCTAAAAACGCGCGGTGGTTGGCACTGTAAATATCAAACGCCATAATTTGTGCAGCCGTCTTAATTCATTTTGGTCGTCGTTTTCGATGATTATTCTTCTTTGTTGTTTTGTAGCCAGTTCGTTCACCGTTTGAGCCGACCCTGTCATGATTTGGAATGAGCTGCCTGTGGAAACCGAATCCGACATAATCTTTCAAGTTGACTTCGGACGTCGTCGGATTTTCTTTTGTGCGTCATCGCCACTAAAAAACGAGTCTCTGGATTTCTTAATGTCCACTGACCTGTGGTTTGTGAATTTTTTGAAGTACTTTATTGGACATTTCCACTCGAGATTTTCAAACGTGTCTCATACTCTCTTCGCCGTTCTCTTTTTGCAAATCATGGAGGAATGTTTAAAGGAGTTGATCAAGTCCAGACGATGTCATTCCATCTAGCTCTTTCGTTTCGTTTATGCTGGCAAAGAAACGCTGAAGTGTTTTTCATGTTGGACGTCGTTTCCTTGAGAAATGTTAGTAATTCAAGATACAGGGCATTTCTGTGTCAGCTATATCCACTAAGGAGTTTTTCATTGATTTTTGCGAGAAAAGTAGTCCCTTCTGTAAAACATCTTGATTTGAGAGGAAAAATAATGTTATTCTGAATACTCAGTCCGATACTGAGACAATATCGGCCCTTGCAGTACGAGAAAAGAACCAATGTGATTGGTCGATTTTATTTATTGGCCCTCGGACTGTTTTAGTCGTATAATATGTACATCATATGGGCTCTTTACTCTATTCATGACGACTCGGAAGATGAAATTTGGACAAAATAAGTAACAAAAATTTGCATAGAAAATTTTCTCTAATATGTTGCATTTGCTTTTCTGGCTGTGCATAAGTTGGCTGTTTAAAAGCGACGAAATCCTCTAAAATCGCATCGCACGGAACAATGGTGTTAGTTCCTAGCAGGGCCGTACGACGTTTCCGGGCCCGACGCTCGCTAATGCGTACGGCCCTCATACGGGGATTTTCCGAATAGTTTTACAATGAAAGCGCATGCAGGGCCGTACGGGACATATGATAAACCGCTATGGGATTAAATGACGTAAGACTAGTCTGGCCAATCAATGTCTCCCGTTAAATGACCCGAAGAGATGACCCGAGGATGACCCGATGAATGACCCGAGGAGATGGCCAACGCAGGCATTTTGGCTTTATTTTGCGTCTTATTGTATGAAAAAGTGACTAAAAGTGGCATCCGAGCCCAGCCAATCACCAACCTTGTTGGAACAAAACCAAAAGCGGCTCACCTCGAGCCAAGTTTGTGACATGTGTCTAACCAACGTCTGGCGCTACAATACTTTCAATTCTTAGATTCCCCGTCACACAATCGCCACACAAGAAAAACGGAAGGAAAAAACAAATGAAAGTCTGAGAGTTTCACAATATCCTGTAGCTGGGTTATAATTTGGTAAAATGCATCACTTTAAGGGCAATTTCTCGCCTCAAAACGGAATGTGCAGAATTGGATGCAAGAGGATTCTCATTTTAGGAGGGATAGAATGACAAGAGAATTAGCCAGATAGTGGATTTTGTAATGGTCAAGGATGCTGGCAAACAAAATCGCGTCGCATTGCCTCACGGGCTAGCTGAAATAATCTTTCAGTTTTCACAACATCAACTTCCATTTTTCAACAAGAAAACTACGATATAAGATGAAAGGGCAATGTCTGTTACGTTCTATTTAATGGAATAATAATAATAATAATAATAATAATAATAATAATAATAATAATAATAATAATAATAATTACCATTCACATGGATAAGCGAAAAAGTATATTGAAAGAAAAAGCGTATCCGAGACTGCAAGCCCATGTTTAGAAAGAACGACTGCATGACTGCATCGCTTGAAAAAAGTTCTATATTGCGAAGCTGCCAGCTTGATCTGAAACTAGGGTAACCACGATGTTTCTCGATAATTTTTTGATATTCTTGTTTTCAAAGTTCTAATTATAAACTTAACATAGTACAAAGACATTTTAATTTAGCTGAACATAATTTGTCCTGATTACTTTGTTTTCATTTACTCCGGTTGTGGAAGTGTTGGATTCCCTGTATATGTACATCACTGTTTGCCAAAGATAGGAAATTACTTCCCAAAGTACTGCAATACGTGCCTTGAAGATTACATGCAAAATTATGATGACTCTATAGTGCAAACAATCCGTCTTTAAGAAGGCTGGCCATAACTCCCTATTCTGCAAAACGCATACGTATATTCTAAGAAGGAAATTGTATTGAATGCTGGTCGGAAGCTTTCCTTACGTTTCAGAGATTTTGCCTACAAGGGTCCAGATGACAAAAGACTTCTGGCCTAATTGGTTCCTTATGTACCTTTTGCTTTCCAATAACATGTCTGTTTGTGGAGGTAAGCGTGTGAAACTCGAACTCGATTTCATCTGTTTAACTTTCACTATTCATTTGAGTCACGGTTTGAAAAATAATATGATGGCTGAGTTTCTAAACCGTGAAACTATGGTATTGCGTCAATGAATAGAGAAACACGAAATATTTGTTTCATCTCCGAGTTGATACTGAAAGGGAAATTAAGCATTGTAATCAGGAACTGGGGAAAATTATCTTAGACAAAATCGAATTCTTTTTGCATGGCCCTTGTGTGAAATTTTTAAAAATAAGTTTTCCCTGAAAAATGCAGGTGGCTTCAACGAGATTCAAATTCATGACCTCTGCGATGCTGGTGCAATGCTCTGCCAACTGAGCTATGAAGCCACTCATTTGGGAGCAGGTCAGTTTTGTTGGGCTCATGTGTTTCCTTGAAAGGACTCCAAGTCGATGAATGATTTGAAGAGATCCTCGAACTTATCTAGACAATTTAAGCGAGAGACAATTGCTGAAATTTGTTCTGATAAGTGCAAAGATTACTGAATCAGTCTCCCTTTCATCGACT
>NW_027180226.1:70000-85000 GCF_036669925.1 Montipora capricornis | reverse complement strand
CGCAGTCGCACCATTGCTTCCCGCTTCGATCAACGAGACCGTGTTTGCAATCTCAACAGCTTCATTCAGCGACATTGTTCCTTCCTTTTCTAAGAGTTTTTTCGCTATCGCTTTGTTATTGATTCCTTGAATGAACTGCTCAACTAAACAGTCGTTGAGGGTCGCTCCTGTATACCTACAATAACGAACGCCGTGTCTTAGCCTAGCTTCAAACGTCATGACTGACTCGTTCTCCCCTCGAGTAATAGAGCGAAACTTGGCCCTCTCCATTCGAGTATTTCGGGTTGAACCATGATGACTTTTCATCTTGGCTGTTAAATCATCGAAGGCAACATCCTTCGGTATCTCGGGCGCTACCAGATCTCGGAGGGTCTCATATTGAACACTTGAAAGTCCGCACGACAACAAACTGACCTTCTTGTTATCTGCCGTTCCCGCCATAGTCATGAAACATTATAACCGCTCCAAATACGCTTCCACATCACTTCCTTTCTAGAAAGTCGGAACTGGCACACCTCTCCACATCATCTTCAAATCCTCGTCGCCAATTTAGTGGATCTGTACTCGATCGACTATTTATGGCATTCTAATAACGCAACGTACTTGCAACCTACAGTACAACTACGATTAGCTCGACCACGTGTCCGCTAATTTATGCTAATACATTACATATACTTGCTTTAGTCCTTTATTATAAGCTATATAACTGTATTAAATAAACAAAGATGAGAAGCCTAAGGACTGACCAAAAACCAAATAGGAAATTTCCCAAATTCTTCTTCTTCTTCTTTTTCTTATTATTATTATCTGCCCATTAAAAAATAAGACTTAACTAAATGACACCAAGACTGCAGAGCAGTACCCTGCGAGCAGTTGGTTTCTCCTACGCCTCCCGAAAGAGAAACCACTGCGAGCAACCGTTTGATTTTCTATCGAGCATGTGCGAAGTACGTCACACCCCACGTGATGTATTGGACATCACTTCGTCTTATTTCGCGGGAAATCACTACGCAGCAGGCTCGCCAAAACGCAGCAGTTAAGTGGCTGAACGCACGCGCAACGCCAAAACAAGTTTACTAACTCGTTTTACCGGTTCAAATTTAATTTATTAGTCCTTGGCGCTGGACGGCGACTCACTCAAAGAAACTAACGATTGCTCGCAGTAGTTTCTCTCTCGGGAAGCGTAGGAGAAACCAACTGCTCGCAGGGTAGCAGAGCAGTCGTATTTGGGTAAAATCTTTCGATTCACTCAGTGGCACCACCTTGGAAGAACTAAGAGAGCGCTGGGGCGAGCTAAAAATGGTTTCAAGGGAGAGGACGATGCGCCTCTCGTCGACTAGTCCCAATTCTGTTCTCTCTGCGCTTCCATTATGGCGGCTTTTCAACAAACCACTTTCAACGAACGAAAATCAAAAACGACTACTCTGCAGGCTAAATGTAACAATGCTGCTCACACAGCGACAATAACTTCTGATAAATATAATCTCAAACAGAACATTTTTATCAAGAATTTAAAAGAACTGGTACCTTCAAGAAGGAAAAAGCAATGACATTTTTTCTACTCAGCCTGTCGTTTTGTGAAACCCTTCTGCTGTCGTCCCGGTCGCTCCCTACCACAGCACAATATCTGCAACCTAGCAGCAAAGTGTGGACTTAACCTTTCCCTGCTTTTGATTGAATTTAGTGGTGCTTATCTATGCCACATTGAACGAAAAAATCATGCGATTACCTACACTAATTAGTCTGTTTTGAAAAGCGACTGTCTATCTATATATTTTCAGAATTCATGCGCTTCAATGCCTTGTCTCAACCATGGTACTTGTCAATCCGGTTTTCGTCCAGAAGGATACCGCTGCATATGCACTGCAGGCTTCACAGGGCCTCAGTGTGACTCGGGTAAAGACATACGCAAACATGTTCAGTTAGTGGCACATGACGTTAAATCAATCGAGTGATCAGAGGTCATCAGAGCACTTCAGAGCACTCGTCTCAAGCCGATGTCTCATGGCTGAACGCTTTATATGGGTTGAATCTACTCTCTTCAGTTCAAAGCATTCAGCCTACGATCTTCCCCGTTGATTTTGAAATGGATGCAAAATGTGCCCTTGTTTATGTCAAAGCAACACTGACATTGTTGGTTTGTGGCAGTTTTTTTGATCGCGTTATTCTAATCTCAGAAAATTGAACTCTAGTGTAATCATGAGATTGAAGTCAGGTAAAACTCATTTTAACAGGCCCGCGTTACTCGAAGCCTGGTCAGCAATAACCTGTGCCAAATACCATGACAACGTAGAGATTTCTTAAATACTCATGGTCCAATGGTTAGCACCGAACTGACCTTGCTTCGCACAACTAAGCCCAGAGAGATGCAACTTATAGTTTTTTGTGCCATTTCAACTTTCCCGCGAAGTCCGACCAATGACCAGCCTTTTGTAATTTATCATTAGTCACGAGATTTCTGAAAAATGTCCAGTAGCACAACCGAAGTTTCCTGCAGTAACAAACAACAAGGTCTATGGAATTGCGGTCGGAGAAGTTAACTTTCTTCCAAAAGCCTGACATTTTAATCCCGTTTCTTTCACTCGAGTTTTCTAAAGGGCATATGTTAGTTTTTATTTGCATCGTAGTTTTGTTTTTTCCGTGGTTGTTCAAGCTTTATACAGAGAAGATAAGTTATTCACTGAACCCATTAGTGGAAAGTTTACGTGAGTAAAAATTTAATGACTTACCCTGTGCTTGCGTATCAGATATCAACGAATGTGCGAGCAGTGGAAGCATTCCATGTGAAAATGGAGGCACGTGTCGTAATGTTATTGGGGGATACGAGTGTCACTGCCTGCAGGGATTCATTGGAACTAAATGCGAGACAGGTTGGTATGGAAAGGATTAACAAAGGGATCTGTCACTGCCGTGTTCTTGGTCTTTTTCTAGTTGCGAATAGAGATTCGAACTTTGTCAATTGCATTTAACCCTGGGGCAGTAATTTGGGACACTGCACACAACTCAAGTAATTCATATCCTCAAATCGTAGGTTGGTTTTTGAGGAGAGGGAAAAACCGGAGTACCCGATGAAAAAGCCCTCGGAGAAGAGTAGAGAACCAACAAACTCAATCCACATATGACGCCAAGTCTGGGGACCGAACCCAGGCCACATTGGTGGTCTATGAAGCGATTGCCTCCTAACATGGGATTGACATTACATGCCATCCACCAAAACGCCTTGAAACACTTTCAGAGGTTTTACACAAAATGATAGTCTATTCCCAACCCATATGGAATTGACATAAGCTGAAGGAAATCCTGGATATCAGATACATAATTAGGCGGTTTGGCATTTAGTTCAAGCCTCGGTTGTTCAAAAGGTGGATAACGCCATCCACCGGATAAATCATTTCCCAGCGGATAAACACTAGCAAACAATTGATCAACTGGGGGGATAAAGTTATTTTGTTGTTTACCGCTGATCTGATATATTTAGCGAAAGTAATGAATAATAAGTAAGAGTGAGCCTTTCAGTAACAACCTTGTTCTCAGTCCCCTGGAACGAGAGATATAAAACCGAGCCTGTTTGCAAGCAATGGCTCCTTCATGATTGGGAAATTGACGTATTTTTTGAATGCCCAATACATTTACTAACTCAAGTTTAAAGGCTCTATCAAGCAAAGGATTGATAGAACATTTTCCTTCCACAGCCGCTCCTGAATGTAGAAACTACATTAGTATGAGAACTTTGGATAGGAATGTTCGCTACTGGGGAAGGGCAAAATGTGATAACAATCTCAAAGAAGACTGGTATCGATTTCAAGGCCAGGCTGGAAAACAAATGGCAACTTCCTGTCCCCCAACTCACAGATGTAACACAGACCTAACCGGCTGGATGGTTGGCAAACATCCAAACGTTCAAGAGGGAATTGTACAAAGAGAGGCTTGCTTTCATGGATATTATAATTGCTGTCACAAAAAAAACACAATTGATGTACGTAACTGTGGTGCGTACTTTGTCTACAGGTTGAAAAAGACACACTGTAAGGCGCGTTACTGTGGAAGTGATTAGCTTCTTGTTGAATCAGTCAAGTCCCTGTTGACGAATCTTTGCTGCCGTCATTGTTTACATTTCGTTTCACTAACATGTGAGTTTGCTCAGAGAAGGCATTATGCAATTTACAGATGAACTTGTCAGGGTTTTCCACAGTTCTGTAAAGTACCGGACATATTTCTGAAAGCACCATACGTGCCATGTGGCAAGCAAGGCACCCTATTTAGGGGGTCTGAGGGCATGCCCTCCCAGGAAATTTTTAAAATGGAACACTCAGAAACGCTGTTCCCAGTGTTTCTGGAACCCAAGAATCAGTTTCCCAGGAAATGCTGGAGCTCACTCAAATTATCTTTATAAAGTAGGTAAAAAAAATAGGTACGCATTGCGTACGTGTAGTAGTGCAGTAACTTGATACTGCTTTATTCCATAACTGTCACCTGAGCTGCGTTTTGTTTCCCAGGACGTAATATGTAAAATACAAGAAAATAAAAAGGAATCGCGAAACATTGGCTTCGAGGCTGACATAAAGTTCAACTTCTTTTTCACAGCAAATTTAAGCGTGTACTCTGAGCGTCTGAGTTTCCGCGACAAAAGTTCACTTTTCCGGCTGGGTTAGTATCTGGATGGGACACGTCAACATACAAGACTTGCTGCCAGAACCATGGGACGGAACATTCTATTTCAAAGCACCAAAATGCGAGCCAAGCATGGAACAGATTTTGTTAGCCTGCTTTATGCAAAATAAATATTGATACACAGTTTTAAGGAAAGGCGCAAGGAAGTTTAATAGAAGTGTCGATCGAGAATGAAAAAAATTGCCATCAGCAACAAAATTTGCCACATGAAAACAAAATAAATTTTATGCCACGAATGTAAAATAGTTACCATCAGCGAAAAACACTTTGGGAGATTTGTGCTACGTTCAATTTTTCTATTGTTCTTTTGGCTGCACAAGTAAATCGCAAAAATCGAAAGTGATATCGATTTCAGCGGCCGCCTGTGATCCAGTTACGTTGCGTGTTACTAACAACTGGATACATCTGTGAAAAAATAACGGCAAGACATGGGATTGTTGTTTTGTTAGTTTTTTTTTTTTTTTTTTCTTTCAAGTGTAATAAAAGTCGTCAAGAAATGTGCGAATTCAACACAGAGATCACAATCGTCCAACTCTTGAGGTTGACCATTCTTTCTGCAAAGGCAAAAATCTACTCTCCCAGACGAGTTTATTTATCACCAGGTAATTCTATCGTTTAAGAAATAGAAACTGCTTTATTACTCATCAGCGCCACAAATTCTTGCCGAGTTTGGGGCTCATTTGTTGAAATTCAAGCACGCTTCCAACAGACCTGTTTATTTTCGTGTTTCACCCAGTTATTTTCCAACGCGGCTGTTAAATGACAGGAGGATTTGCAACATGTTCTCTTCTCTAAATTAACTATTATCATTAATTGTTAATTTGCTTTCAATTTACTATTATCGTTAATTTAGGACACTGTATCCCAGGACTTGTGGTAGCAAATAAAAAGAAAAAAGTAAAAGCAGCCCCTGGACAGGATTTGAACCCGGAGCACCCACTTCGAAGGAACTGTTTTTATCCACTTACCACTAAAGATCAACTGACTAAAAATGTGCCGATTATTTACCAAAACTAATTAGTATATATATAAAATCATTGCTGAATAATGGTTAAGTCTAAAGCTTGATTTTAAAATGGTTAGCTTTCTCTTGAAGTTTGGTAACCGACAGTTTTCACTGTGTAAGCTTGCTCCTTAGCGGGTGCTAATACACGTTTACAGCGGCACTTTTGGAAGAAAAAATTATTGACATTAATAAAAAATGACATCCTCGCAGTTAGTGATGTGGTAGTCTAGTGGTTAAGGGAAGGGGTTATTAATTACACGTTCCCAGGTTCGAGTCCTGCGAGTCCAGACATTAGGGTTCCTCTTTTAAAAGAAATATGTTCATTTCCCATAATCCATATCAAGCTTTCAGTGTTCTAAAATAACGATAACAGTAAATTCAGGGCAAATTAACAATTAACGATAATCGTTAATTCAAGGTAGAGAATAGGTTGGGATTTGAAAAGGCTTTTCAGCTTTGTTTCCCCTTTCACCTAACACACAGGCGACTTCCGCTTCTTTGTCATACAGATATCATTTTTTTAAAAGAAAAGCGGAGCGAAAAATTGCATGAATAAATTACAAGAGAAGAAAGAGGCTATCAGTGAAATCAACAGACACAGACTAGCCGATATAATCTACATGTTTACCAATCAGCAAAATTAAATTAGTTAGTGTTGCCGAACGTACACTTACAATCGATGACTAAAAGATTTTTACATATGTAACAACTACGTTGCGATTTTTTAATGTTTCGTTTAATTCAGAAGAGCTCATCTTTTCTAACACTGGAAAAATTTTTTGAGCACAGTGCTGGGAATTTACAACACAAACAACCTGATGCAATCTACATTTTTTGCTGATCGATCGCAATTATAAAGATAAAAATAGTTTTCTACTGACTTTCTTTCCGTTGCGAGGAAATCACTATTGACTTTTTTTCAATGCATGCAGAGAAGTTGACCTGGTCTTTGAGAGTAAAAATATTATGGTTGACTGGTAAATTTTTTCCTTGTTTATTTGACCTGCAGAATGTCTGTGAAATGTGAGCTTGCGTGACGATCTCCGTTGACGTGAAAAGAGTGATTTTGATTTAAGACATTTAAGAATTTAATTTGACAATAACGTAATCAAACAGTTTTCATTCTCTTTTCGTTAAGAAAATTAAGAAAGGAAAAAGGCGACAAGTGGGGCGCAAACATACATGAATTGTTGTGATTCAAGAAAACCGTACATTAGTTTCGTAAATCATGCACGCACTGCAGGCCTACAAATCTTACACTTACTCACTCACTCCATCAGACAGCCTCGATGACATAGAATGAAGTATAAAGTGCACTACGACAAAAACTATAATAAAAAGTATAACAAACCCATTAAATATTGGCATCAAAGTATCGGACATGGAATGGGAAACGACCGGACGAAACGTCCGCTCTCCGGCCTCAAACGAAAACCTTAGTTAAAGGGGCTAGGTCACGCAATTTTAAGCAATTTCAGCACTGATCAAATGGTCATAGAATTAACTAAAATATCAAAATAACTGTTCCAAACTATAGAAGATCTCTAACGAAACGCAGGAAAGCCAAGAAGGGACATGGATGAAATGGATTGAATTTGGGTAAATTTGAAAAACGTCGGCCCACCGTTTTTCAAAATTACATCAGTCTATATTAAAATGTCATTTACAAAGCTAGAAAATCATTCTCAGTTGTTATGTGGGCGTGATTTTGAAAAGACGAGCTCATAATTAACAAAATTAAACAAAATTACCTAAAATAGCGTGACCTAGCCCCTCCAATTTTAAGCTTGCGATATAACGAGTTATTAGCCGTCAAATATCGATAAAGTCTTGGGTGGCAAAAGCGCAAATGATGCCATACATTCTTTGTAAAATTTCTACTTTTCAAAGAATCATTGGTCAATGATTACCTGGTATATCGGGTTCAAATTGCAACGCAACGCACTTTCAATATTCAGCACTTTATTCTGGGCTGACTGATTGGAAAATGATAGCATTGTACTAAAGAGGCAGGATGCCCCTATAGCCAAAAAATACCACAGGACCACACTAGAATATCCAAACAAATCTACGTTAGCCCGATTTGTCGAAACAACAGATGATGTGGGCAAAACACACCTTAAAATCTTTTATCACAAGTTTTCTCGATACCTGTAGATAAAGGCACGAAATGAGCTGAAATGAAACAACTGTCTTTCATTTTTGGCAAAACGCAAATTTCAGCCTGACAATTAAGGAGCTTTAAGCATGCGACGTTTTGGGGACGCGAACGGAAAAGAAGTGAACATTTCGTATGTCAGGACAGTAGTCTCCCAGATTTCAAAACTTGTCATCTCTAATGAAGAAAAGAAACTCTGAAAATTAAATGTGGTTATGTGAATACAAATTACAGTGCGACGCGCCTTACGGTGGCCACCTAACAAAGTTTTTTACAAATTGTCCGCCAATCAGGATGTGTGAATCTGATTGACGGTCACGCCTCCTTGCCAAGTTGACACAGTTGAAACTTGAACACCGTTGCATGGGTTGTTGAGTTGACGTATTTACATGTAATTGTCAAATGTGAAAGTTTGTTGGATGGCCTCGGTAAGGCGCGTTGCACTGTAAAAGAGAAAACTGCCCACTTCGGGTTGCCATCCGCGTCTCAAAAACGTCACGTGCTTAGGCTCCCTGATATCCGTTTGACAAAAACGTGGTGATGCTAATCTCCTTAACCCTCTGATTCCCAGGATTGATCAGTGTGTAAATTCAGCTTACAGTCTCAATACAATGTCAGGGTACTATATTGATGTAACACTAAAATCTCATCACTAGCCAAAATCTACGGTACTAGTCACGAGAACTTTTACATCATGCGAATGAAAAGGTTATTATAAAATAATTCGGATAGTACGCGCACTCTCATTGGTCAATAGCTGTGTTTAGATGAGAGTATGTACACACGGCTGTGACATGACACGAATTTTTATTGGTTACGTGTTGTCAGACGCACGTTTTGATTGGCTGGTAGGAAATATGAGCGTGTATCAAGAAAATCTGTTTCAATCAAGAAGCAAAAACAAAAAACAGCGTTTTCCTTCATTTGTCGAACTATTTTTGAGAAATATTTTATAAAAGCAGTCGAGCACTTTTTTCCGTGTTTACATAGCCTCATCTAAACACTTGGGGAGTTGGGAAATTCTCGACAGTTATGCAAACCCTCGACCGTGTCTCGAGTTTGCATAACTGTCTCAATTTCTCCCAACTCCCCTCGTGTTTAGAGGAGGCTATGTTAACACGGAAAAAGTCCTATAATGCTTAAATAATAACCATAAATAGAACCTTTCTCAGTTTCCCTCGAAGTTAAAGTTTACGTCAAAAGCGAACGGCAAAATGACCACGTGACTATGATTTTCCTGCCATTTTATACGTTTGCCAGCTGCCGCTTACAGTTTCTACGTGAAAGTAGGCATTTTTCGCGTTTGCCGTATATGTGAAATCTTCTTCTCGTTTTTGTTCGACATAAGTTGTTTGTGGAAAAAATAGTACCCAAAACCGTTTTCCGGAATGTCAAAGGAGGAAATATTAGGTATCATGGTTATAGAGTTCAAAACTGACTCCTTGCTGCAAATTTCTTCATGAACTCACGTTGACTCTCTGTTAACGTTAGCTTCATCGAAACTCTCAAAATTTGACGGGTAAGGATTTCCGGCGGATTTCCGGCGGATTTCCGGCGGTTTTCTTGTCAACACTGACCAAAATAATCATAAGGTTATAATGTGCGTACAGTCAAATTCAATCAAGGCCCGGGCAAACGATTTCAGCATTTGCTTTAATATCCGTTTGATTTTGTTGACAGATGTTGAAAAATACGGGGTAGGCAAACAGTTGCAACACGTCACCGACATTTGATTCAGCAAGGCTTCACGAGAAGCCTGATATTCAGTCCCAAGCTGCAGCCGCTGTTGTTGCCACGGATACGGATACGCCATTGAGACCGATTAGTACGCACGCACATACCCAAAAATGTTGAAGGGGATTGGGGTGGGGGGACGGCTTCAACTTCATTCAACATTCACGAAAAAAGAAATATCGAATGGTCGTTGAAGCAAAGACGTTTAAAGGCTTTTAAACTCCTTCATCATCGATTCAACTTTGATTCAACACGGATGAAGGGGGGGGGGGGGGGGGGCTCAAGCAAAATTGGCAAGGACTGGTAAACAGAAGTTTAATGCTGTTGCTCGTTGGTGCGCCTTTGGCATTCAGTTTGTTTCATGAGCTATGAGCACTCCGCTTAACACCACTTTTTCAAGGAGCCTTATTCGGTTTTCCCGCCAGTTACTGGTTGAGATTCGACTGGGCCTTAGTCCAGTTTGGACATAAGATTCAGTCTTACGAAAAAAACAACTTCTCGAGGCCCACAGGAAGTAAAATCATTCAAAGCCTTACTTTAAGTCCCACAACCTCGAGGTCACTTTTCACAACTTAACGTAATTTTAAGTACAGCGAAATTGCGTTACTTAATCAACTGCCTGTGATGGGATCTTAAGAGATGAAATAAAGTCCTTTATTCAGTCATCACGCTGGCTGAGTCAGGCTCCTCCAGATGCAAGTCCTCCAACATCTCCTGGAGAGTTATCTTAGGAATCTCGTCATCATCATCTTCAGGAGCTCCTTTGTAATCACGATCTGAACAAGAATTGGTCAAACCAGAATAAAACTGATGCTACTTCTCGGTAAACCACAACGCCATACATGTACACATTTGGTGAATATTTGAATGTCAGATTCACCGTGGTATACCACCATGACCCACTCAACCATATACCCCTTCAATCCTGGGTCTCCTAAGCATCCAAGACGTAATGAAAATTGCTGCAACAACATGATGCTCAGGGTCTTTCGGATATGACATGAATGTCCAGAACACCAACACTACCAGACGTTAGGCCATTTCCGAGTTCATGTCTGCCTTCTCTTCAAAGCGAGTTTAAGTCTGAAGTTTTTCTTAGGAAAATTAGTTTTCATTCATATGTAAAGTAGAGATAATTACCATCACAAAAACTTCGCACTTAGACTCGTTTCGAAGAGGAGGCAGCCATCAACTCGCAAATGGCCTACGTGATGCAAGCGAACTTCAATAAGCGTCACAACGTGTCCCCTACCCTGCGAGCAGAGTCTCTTTCGATCTTCCTAGATAATTCGGGAAGAGGAAAGTAGACTCTGCTCGCAGCCTCCACATTTCGCATTGAGCATGCGTTAAAAATTTAAATGTATTCGGTGTCAGTCATGCGTGACCTGTAGCCACAAAAGCACAAAACGAAAACAAACAGTCGGGATATTTTCCAACAACTCTGGCAAACACACAACAATCAAGGAATCATTTCATTGGAAACTCAAGATAGTCCATACTCTTAAAATGCCATTTCATTTTTTTACTGAAAAATTTATAGGTTTCTGTCACACAAGTTTCTGTAACCGATACACATAGGAAAAACTCATGGGAATTCTAACAGTTAAAATTGCCACGCTGTCGTAAATTTCAAAATATCGATGACGCGTGGCGATTGATCATGCGCAAAAATTAACAAAACAGGTTTGACAAGTCGAAACTGGACTGACTCATCCAATTCTTTGGATGAGCGGCAAATCAAAGAATGTGGAGGCGGCGAGCAGAGTCTACTTTCCTCTTCCCGACTTATCTAGGAAGATCGAAAGAGACTCTGCTCGCAGGGTACGTGTCCCCTTGCTCTTCTCGCCAACTTCAACATCACTCGTGTCTCGGAATACGAACAAGTAACGACACGAATTGTCCCGAAAATACTGCTCTTCAAGTAAGGATAAACAGCTGCATTTACCCTAAGCCAAAAATAACGCTAACCTTTACACTTACCTTATTGCTGGAAATCGGTAGCAAATGCCTAGACTTTGGTTTGGATGTTACGTGCATTTCTCAACATACTTAACTGATAAGAGTGTAATGTGAAGTGCTAGGTTTCTACCCCATATGAACCATGTGAGCATTAGCCCTACTAATGGAAATGGGCCCACACAAGGACAGAGAAAAACTCTGACCAGGGTGGGAATTGAACCCACGACCTTCGGGTTAGATCTCCGCCGCTCTACCGACTGAGCTACAAGGTCAGACGGGAGCAGGCCGTGGGAAGTGAAGATGTTAAAGTCACGGCAATGAACATGTACAAGTACAAGGAAGGCTTACGTTTTTACAAACGTTGCCCGTGTAGCTCCTATGTTTCAACAGAGTTAACTGATTAGAGTGTAATGTGAAGTGCTAGGTTTCTACCTCATATGAACCATGTGAGCGTTAGCCCTACTAATGGAAATGGTGACATAGGTGACAGTACCAACAACTAAAAATTCCATTACAAAGCAATCCCCTTCCCAAGATCACTTTGATCCTTATCTTTATCTAAAATAGTTAAAAATATAAAGTCAAATTAGGCAGCAGTAAGTCTTACTAACCCACATATATGTTGACATTCTGCCGGTAAGTTTTGTCTTCCTCCAGATCACCCAAGAATGCATCATAATCCCTGGAAATTGTAAACAAAATTTTCAGGATATCAGCATGTAGGAATGTAATTACTAGGTGAGTTTGATGATATAGATAGATAGATAGATAGTTTATTTATATAAAACGTCGCAGCCAATAGGCTGAATTATGTCCTATAATATTTACAATAATAAAACTATGATAAACTATAATAATAATAATAATAATAATAATAATAACAACAACAACAATAATTACAATTAAAAACTTATCACTGGTTAAAAAGATATATTTGCAGTGATGAGTCAGTTGTATATTTATCAAGAAAATGCGAAACCATGAAGTGTCAGTATCACCATAGTTACCTGTATAAGTTGTCTTGATCAATGCCATTCATTTCCTTGTTAAGACCCTTCAACTTCCAGTTCCTTCTTTTCCGTCGCTTCTTCTTGTCACCATAGGATTTCTTCACCAATATCTGAAAGGTGAGCCAAATGTATTTAGTCAACAGGTACTCCCGCGAGATACAAAATCTACACCCTCACCTATAATCTTGGACAAAAACCTGTTGAGACACAGAGACATTTTGGGAACCCCACAAAATTATCCGTTTAAAAGCCGCCCTTTCCCCTCTCCCCAAACTCAATGATGATTTATCTTGGTCGGTTAATATACTGTAGGACAGAAGACAATACGTAGTTACATTGACTGAGGGGGGAGGGGAGTGGAAAGGGGAGTGTGAGTAGGAGTGTGTAAACACGAAGGCGAATTTGTGTGAAGATTAGTCTAGATCAGAGACCTTTAGCACCGAAGTTTTCGGGATATACTGCAAACCGCAAACCGCAAACCGCGGTTTTCGGTTAGTCGTTTCCCGTTAGAGGTTAGCTCGATTTTGAACTTTAGCAAGCCTTTTTCTGTCATGCATATAGGCGCCGCCATCTTGAATATTTCATTGCTACAACTGCTCTCAAATTAAACAGCTCAAATTCTCCCAAAACTTATATTTGATCTTCAAAATTGTTCCCAATAGATAGCAAACAGATGTAACAACATGACTGATAAGGTCAAACGGTAGGTCTGATTGGTCTCTGGCTATAAAACGCTGCCGTAAATCACTTACCGCAAGAACGGTGTTTTGAAGTTGGAACTCGAACCACAGACTGTGATTTCCCGAGGTTCGCGGTTCGCGGTATTGCCCGAAAATTTCGTTGCTAAAGGTCTCTACTGTCTCAACAGTTTGGTCCAAGATTGTAGCCTCAGCGCGCCTATTGGCAAATAGGGCATCATGAAGCATTTTGACGCTGACTAGGTAAAATGAGTTCACCAAAGAATTCCAGGTAGGGGATTTACTTTCTTCCTCTTTCCAATTTGGCCGGTTTGATTCTTGAGGTCCCATACGAGCGTTCCTCACCTGAGGCCAGACCACAACACCAGGAAACCTGTGCCCGACACTGCGTACAATTGTTCGGTTCTTAAATGTCCCAAAGAGAATACAAGCAAGTGCTGGGGCTTCCGGTTTATCGTGCCTATACGAGAAAACAATGAACTCGAGTACAACCATTTGCAGATCTGTTTACGAAAGCAGCACTGTAAACTATTTTGGACCTTGGTTGTTGCTCAATCTACCCAGCATCCGGGTCAGCGGAGTGCCCACTTCACTTAGTTCTGTGACCACTATCACTTAAAATGAACACTGAACAACACATACCACATCCGGGATTCTGTCAGAGCTCATTCGATTCAAATTCTCATCGTTGATGTTTGAACTGGTAAAATCAAACCTAACAGAATCACCACAAAGGCTTTGTCAACGTTTACAAGTCACGATACAGCTCACTATCACTGAAGTGGGTGTTTTATACCATAATTTCACAAAATAGTAATTAATTCACACTTGCATAATAGCCACTCTATGCCTTACTAACACTCCAGTCAAACGTAAAACATAATTGGTGACCAAACTTTCCCCGTGTTTGATGACATGACCAAACGCTATCAAAGGAACCATCAACTACATCCGAGTTCGAAAGGATTTCGGGCTTTTTCGGGCTATGTCTGCATCGCAATACGCATGCGCGCGCCAAAGATGCTCAGTGAAGTCGGCCAAATGAACAAACACGAGAACAATAGCGGTGTTTGGCGTTGTTTGATCGGGTGTTTGATGGATTGCAAATTTCACCAAACACAATCAAACAGCGTCAAACAGGGTGGCCAAACGACAAAATGTTTGGTCAACATCGAGTTTGATCGTGTTTGGTCACCGAACATTTCACGTTTGACCGGAGCTGTTTGGTCAACAAACAAGTTTGATCGTGTTTGGTCACCAAAAATTTCAAGTTTGACCGGAGCTGTTTGGTCAACAAACAAGTTTGATCGTGTTTGGTCACCAAACATTTCACGTTTGACCGGACCTTAAAAAGGTACGGGTGAAAATTTTGCGTAGGGCGTAAAGTAAACTGAGGTAGGTATGTTTGGCAGTGTCGATGAAGGGGGGGGTGGGAGTGGACTTGCGAAAAGTGGGTGAATAAAGGAATAAAGCCAGGCAGGGCATATAAAGGCCCCGCAAACCTGCCTGGGGACATACACGGCCAATAGGGGGATGAGGGCAACAGCAAGAGGTGGAAAGGTGGAAAATGCTTTTTAAAGGAGAACTGAAGGCTAGAAGATCAAATTTTTTTGTGTCTTATTATTATCGAAATATAACATCCTTTACCTAAACAAACAGGAAAAATCCTTTTTCATCTTGAAAGGCCTTGAATTTGCCCAAAATCTTTGGTTGTTTTTCCAATTTGAACGCCCGCCATTTTGTTTGCTTTTCCTTCCGGTTACT
>NW_027180226.1:37500-60000 GCF_036669925.1 Montipora capricornis | reverse complement strand
CGCACGATTTAACATGGTCTTGAGTAGCGATTTCTTGTACCTTTTATCGACATGGCTTTGGTGGTGAAGCAGTAGGCCAGTGTTAGTTGGTTTACGATAAACACTAGTTTCCAGTTTGCAGCCCTTTTTGAGGACTTCGATACCGATAAATGGTAACCTGTTATCAGACGCTAGTTCCATGGTGAAATTTATGGATGGAGAACAACTATTAAGCATTGATAAGAAATCCTCTGCTGCTGGTACATTTTTCATCGTAGCAAACGTGTCGTCCACGTACCTTCTGTAAAATTCAGGAAGCTTGTTGTCTTGATCTAGTTTCTCCTCGATAGACAGAGAAATGCGTTTGCCATGAGTGGACCCAAAGGGGAGCCCATTGCCACACCGTCTATCTGAAAAATGTACCAGCAGCAGAGGATTTCTTATCAACGCTTAATAGTTGTCATCCATCCATAAATTTCACCATGGAACTAGCGTCTGATAACAGGTTACCATTTATCGGTATCGAAGTCCTCAAAAAGGGCTGCAAACTGGAAACTAGTGTTTATCGTAAACTAACTAACACTGGCCTACTGCTTCACCACCAAAGCCATGTCGATAAAAGGTACAAGAAATCGCTACTCAAGACCATGTTAAGTCGTGCGTTCCACCTGTCGTCCACATGGGAGTCTTTGAAATCTGAATGTGATCATCTCAAGGTGATGTTTACTAACCTCAAGTACCCCGACAGCCTCATCAAGTCCACTATCTCTCTTTTTTTCAACTCAGTGAGGTCTAAAAACCCTGGAAAGCAAGCTCAATTATCCACCAATGGAAATGCTGTTCACCGAGTGGTTTTGCCTTTTAAAGATCAAAAGTCAGCTGACGCAGTGAAAAGGCAATTATCAGATCTAAGCAGCAAAATCGATCACACTCTTCTACCTGTGTTCAAGAGTCGCAAAATATGTGAAGACCTCAAGATGTGTGAGCCCAAACCACCTATAATTAGCCAACAATGCGTTGTGTATAATTATAAATGTGATCTGTGTGATGGAGAGTATGTCGGCTACACTAGCCGACATTTACACCAACGTATTGACGAGCACCGTTATTCAGCGATCGGCAAGCACTTAAAGAACGACCACGCTCTTGAAACCATCGGCGACCTTTCCAACAATTTTTCCGTTTTAAAGAAGTGCAACGGAAAACTGGACTGTCTGATTTATGAAATGTTATTCATAAAGAAGAAGAGGCCATGCTTGAACACACAATCAGACTCCATACGCGCGAAACTATTTATTTAAATTTGTCACTATTTACGTTCATACTTTTACGTTTTATCACCTCGCACGGTATATATTAAGTTATAAAATTTTATTTTCTTTTCACTTGAAAATGATGACATGGAGTCATCGAAACGTTGTGTAAAGTTTCTTTCGCTCTTTTTTATCATTAGATGTTTAAGTAAATCTAATCTTATTCAAACCAATCATAATTGCGAGAAAGTTATAGACAACGCTTGCTCTTTCTTCGTGTCATGATTTTGGTCACGCTCTGAAAAAAGCTTTTTTTGGCGTAATATTGTGATAAAAAACAAATCGAAAGTGCTTCAGCGTTGTCTTTTTGTTGTGGACTCACTCCGCTGCTACTCGTGAGTCCACAACATTTTGACCACTGCGATGACGAATATCGTTGTCGATAAGAGTACAGACAACGCTGAACCACTTTCGATTTGTTAATTAGCCCACCGCTTTACACTGAAAATACCGCCCGCACACGTGTAACACTAATACAATCGCGAGACATTAAGATTGGCGTTTGCAGAAAACCATGAACGGTGTGTCTATCATAAATCCTTTACAATTCCCTCAACCTAACTTATTTTTCACCTTCGAGAACTTGCTTAATATCAGAAGCTAAAATGCAAGAAATTTACTCAGATCAAACCGGTTTCTTTGCATTGAACCAAATCACAGTTTGAAACGTCTCGAAAGCATGTTCCAGAGCAATCACTTAATGGTAATTTTAAACACTGTTGTAAAAGGCGATCACTAGTTTTAGCACTGACATCGGCTACTACAACACGTCACTTCGTTGTTCGTATGTTCGTATCGTCGTCAATACCTTAAGGCCGGGACACACTAGGCGATAAGTTGCTGCGACACGTCGCGGGGACAAGTCGCGGCAACAAATCGCCTTGTGTGACATGGTTAATTTCATGAAAATCATTGTCGCTGCGGCAGAATTTTGTCGCTGCGATCAGTCGCACGAATTCAAACCAGTTTGAAGTCGTGCGACTTATCGCAGCCACAAAATTAGCTAAAGCAACGTTTTCGCATCATGTGTACACTTCCGGCAACAAGTCGCTGCGACAAAATATAAATGAACCAATGAGAGAGCGTCATATAGTCAGCCATATTGAATTAGAAAACTAGTTCACATTCCCCCTCATACCAGATCACTGCGTGTGCACCAAACAGGCGTCGTGTCGCAGCGACTTGTTTTGCTAGTAGTACACATGGAGCAATTTGTCGCAGACATGTCGCTGTGACTTGTCGCCTAGTGTGTCCCGGCCTTTACGTTATGGTCGTTTCACGTTGTTTCGCAAAGCAACTAAAATGCGTCCTGCACGTGCAGCACGATTATTTTCAATCTTATTAATTACATTACTGTAGCCGTCGTAGCTGCTAAAACTCCCTACTAAGACATGGACCTGGACCTTTCAAAACACATTTACTTTTCCAAAACTTTTCAAAACTCCGAGCTCTTAAGTAGAATAGTAACAAAGCTGAGAGGCTTTAAGTACAAGACACAAGTCAAATTCAAAGACCCAAACTGTAGAGGTACCCATGCAGCATTGCGGTTGTCTTGGAAACAACAAAGCCTCTTGGCCAGTTCCATATTCTAACGGTTGGGTTGGATCGAGCATGAAATGGAGGCTAATGCAGGGGAATCTTTTCACATGCAAATTATTTCCCGTACAGAAGCCTCTATTTCATGCTAGATTCAGTCTAACCAAGAGAATACGAAGCTGGCCTATTGAATTGAATTAATCACCCGAAAGATGAAATGATGGGATCACGTATATTTTTTCTGGTGACTCGGGGATACTCGGAGGAGGTCGAATACTCGGATTTTTTCCGAGTATGCCCCGAGTCACCAATGAAATAATATCATCTCTTCAACAAAGTCACAGTCAATTGTAGACAGAGTAAGATCAGTTTAACCCTTTGATTCCTATAATCTAAAAGTTCATTCTCCTAACTGCTTGTGCAGATTTCTTTCTTGGCCGGTCATGAAAATTGGTGTTGTATCAGGATCACACCCTTAAGCTGACAATAATTTTCATTCCCAATACTTGTCTACCTGTCAGTGAATTGAAATTAAGAGGTGAATTTACATACTGATCAATCCTGAGCGTTAGCCCTAGCAAAGAAACTTCGACCACGGGCTGTTTGATATTTGACCCAATATTTTGCGCCTTTTGTCGCTCATTCCCAGTATCTTTTTTTAAAGGCCCACCTTCAACCGACAGGCTTTGCGTGCCTCGGAACAATTTTCATATATGAAAATTCCACCCGAATCCGAGATTCATCCAATTAGATCGCTGCGATAAGAAATACAAATTTCCATAACAAAAACAAATGGTCGAAAAGTCTGTTGGTTGAAAGTGGGCCTTTAAATAAGAGTTAGTTCATACAACGCAATGAATCAAAAAGGTGGTGGTTTTGAGGAAACCTACCCTTTGACTTAGGTTGGTAGTAGATGCCCTTGAGTACTGTGGATCAACAGGCTCGATCTGGAGAATCATAAACTCAGTCAGCTGTTTGTACGTGCATAAACTTCTAAAAGGAAAACGCCAATATGTTGCTGGTGTTACTTCTACACCTAAAACGAATTGAAAAACACATCGAATTAATTAATACTTGAGAAAATAAAATTTACAGTGCAACGCGCCTTACCGTGGCCATCCAACAAACTTTCACATTTGACAATTACGTGCAAATACGTCAACTCAACAACCCATGCAACCGTGCGGTGTTCAACTTACAATTGCGCCAACTTTGCAAGAAGGCGTGACTGTCAATCAAGTTCACACATCCTGATTGGCGGACAATTTGTAAACAACTTTGTGAGGTGGCCACCGTAAGGCGCGTCGCACTGTCATACTGTCTGTCAGTACTACACACACTACCATTCACAAACTTCCTATTCCATTGGCATGAACGCGCCAAACAAGGTGCACGCTGATTCTGATGAGCGTTGAGACAATGCTGAACTTATTCAAGTGCCAACTGTATTGAGACACAATTTTTAGCCTTCAGAATACAGCCAAAACAGCGTGATAACGCGCCTTTAAGTTTAAGCTGAGAATTTTTCTTTATATAATAAACTCAATAATACACGCCTTTTGATTGGTTCTCATCTATGATCTATTAGAGGACAGAAGCATAGCTGACGTCATCATAAAGAAAAACCCGTTTAATTCCTTATCATATAAAAGAAGACGTCAAAATGTGGCAAAAACATCTGTGTCACATTTGGCCATCGCCTCGTGCACCGCTTTTTTTTTCTCAAGACATTTTGACGTCATTTGCGATATATTAGCCTGATTTAGCAACAGAACGGGAACGTCAGTGGCGACGGCGCGCGCAGAAAAAACACCAATAAGAATTCAGAATAGAATAGACTCCAATCTTTTCTTCTCTATTCTAAATTCTCATTGGTAGTTTTGCTGTGCGCGACGTCGCCACTGACGTTCCCGTTCTGTTGCTAAATCAACCTATTACTGTACAGACGCACGGAAACATGGAATCTATTTGTTAAATTGACAGGAAAAGAAAGGTGGAGCAATGGACCGAAAACAAGTGGTTATAACAGGTGGGGGTTTCTTATGCCTCTTCATTTACCTACATGTAACATCTTTTTTCCGTCGACAAATAATTCATAGCATACACTATTACGTATTCAAATGTTGTTAAATGCCGAAGAAAGTTCAATTTGAGTCTACAAGTCAACAACCAATTGTGCTAGAAACTGTGTTAAAGATAATTTAGTCAACCAATTTTTCAAGGTTTACGAAGCTGTAGTGACACTTGTTTAATTTCTTCACTTTGGGTCGCCAAGAACATAATACGTGTGAGGCTTGAACTGAACAATTTTTAAACTTCTAACATCTGTCACTGACATCAAACATCTAACTACCGTGAAAAATGCTTTGAAAATGTACACCAGAGTCATCGATTGCAAGACGTACCTTGTAAAGTCATTGGATCAATGAACTGTAAATTTGTACTGACTCTATTGCAGATTACGACTTGACTGTAAGGAACAAGACAAAAGAACCAGGAAGTTATATATAAAGAAAAAAACATAACATCTTATAACATCTTTCTGGTTGAAAAACGAGGGATCCAACTCAGAAGAATTAAACACCAACCTAAAGATCGCTTTTCTTAGCGTCTAAATGAAAGATTTGGCAAGGCAAAAATGAAAATAACAATTATAATAAGGGATCACTCCCCCCCCCCCCCCCCCTCCCCCTTCCCTGTTTAGTCTTTTTAAAAGGATCACTTGATTGGGGTGCCAGGTCGCAGTAGCTTATTAGGCTAAATTGTGTGACACAGCCCCTTTAAGTAAGTTTAGGGTGAAGTGCAGCAATAACAATAGCAATAACAATAACAATAACAATAACAATAACAATAACAATAACAATAACAATAACAATAAAAACATGTAACCCAACGATGAAAGAAATTTTATTTTTAGCTACGACGCCATTCACGCGACCGTCCGTCCACCCTCTCTATATGCCAATGTGACCAGTATCACGTGACCATATCGTGGGCTCAAGTTTGGGCCCTAATCGTAAAAATAGCCACATCAGTGAAGGGCTTTATGTGGTTCGTATGCGCAAACATAATTGCTTTTGATGGACCATTGGAAATGATTTTTCACGGAAAAACCTTCGCTAAAGTATGGGGAAAATATCAGGGAAACAATTTCAAGCACTTTTAGAACGGCAGCTGGAAAATGACATCGAGGAATTGAGGTTAGCGATGAAGATATACATTTGCATACCAGCCTTTACTTTGACCACATAACATTCTAATAATAATAATAGTAATAATAGTAATAATAATAATAGTAATAATGATAATAATAATAATAATAATAATAATAATAATAATAATAATAATAATAATATGTCAAGGCCAACAGAGTGGACGTCAGATTTGTGGATCACAGGAGGAAACGAGTCTGGGCAGTTGAAATGAGTTGCCCCTGGTTAGACAACCGTGGGAAAAAGGAGAGGGAGAAGACGGAAAAGTATGCTCCACTGCGCTGGGAGTTAAGGAAGCAGTACCCTGGCTATGTCGTGGAACAGTGCAACGTAGTGATTGATGTGCTAGGCGGTTGGTCTAAAGATTTAGAGAAAACAATAAAGAAACTTGTGGGCGCTAGAGGAAGGGAGGTTCTCAGAAGGATGCAGAAAGCTATTATCTCAAGTTCGCTTAACATAGCGCGGGCCTTCAAGGCCATCGTCAAATAATCTTACGAACTTTAGAAATTATAGAGTGTTAGAAAATTTTAAGGATTTTTTTATTTATTTATTTATTTTTAAATTTAAATTTAAATTAGAATTTTAGGATTTAGGATTTTAAGGATTATTATTGTTATGATATATATATATATATATAGAATGTATTTTATTATTTTAAAACGCTCCTTTATATAGAGACTTATGTTCCGTAAGAGGACATAGGCTACGCTTTGCGCCCTATGTACTTTTAACATTAGAGCATCCATACGTGTATACTGCAGATAATAATAAAAAAACAATATGCCCAACATGGCGGCCATTAACAGCGTAACAACAAAAAAACCAAGGTGACACACGCTAACACCAACCCGGTGTGGCCAACACATCACGCATGCTCACAACCATTTCACCTGGTCAATTAGCAGCCATGGACAGCTGTTTCAGCCTTTCGGGCCTCATCAGCATTGCGTAGCGAAGATATCAGATGGGTGTTTTTGGCACCCCTTTAAGTGGCAGCTTCACATGCCATAATGTGGCAGGTGATATTTGGAAAGCTGGGTTGGGAACAGCAAAACTGTTCTCCCACGGCAAGCGTGTGGGAAGGTGGATCACATTAAGAGATCAGTGTGTCACGTAAATAAAAACAACAACAAAAGCAAGGTGACACACGCTAACACCAACCCGGTGCATGCGTGATGTGTTGGCCACACAGCGTACATGTACATCTTTGATATTGGACATCCATGTTATGGTCAATTGACACCTGTCAAAACGAGGTATCCGCTGGACAGAATCAAGCGACTATATAGTGGGCTCAAGATTAGAGCTCAGCGAGGTCTGCTGTTTTTTTCTTTTAAGTTGACCGCTGACCAGGTACTTGTTTTCGACTGGATTACAGGCTCAAACCAGGTTAACTTCTCGCAATCAGGACACAAACATAACAAGGCTTAATTTTTTGCGCATGCTTTCTGTGGCTCGACGCAGTTACATTGTACACGGCCATACTACGTCATCTAAAGTAGACGCTTTTCGTGTTCAACAGGAAAACGATTTGGAAAATATATTTTATTGCATTTTTTTGCTGGTTTCAATCCAGGTTTGACATAAATAGCTGTGTTTAGAACCACACTGGTGGCTACGCAGTTATTTTAAGTCAAGCATTGGAGGGATATAAACTTAAAGCTGAGTGTTAATTTGTTTAAAGCTGCTTTTTGCTCTGCATTGCAATTCTTGGCATATCTTTAGAAGATTTTTAATTTTGAATCTGATAAGGTTGAATGATGCCTGGACGATCTACAACAGAAAAGCAGAAACGAAAGAACTTGTTTGAGATCGTTTGTTTGGTTTGGTTTTCTTTCTTTCATTGCTTCATCAAGGCTAACCAAAAAATATCAAACTCGTTTTATCCCGTTAATTTGTTGTTTAAGTAAGGCTAGTAAGAATAAGTAACCTGGGAGCTCCGCTTTTAGGCTTGGCTAAATCTATATATTACCTTGTTGCCCATCGAAGTCCAAAGCGTAATTAATTATGCAAAACACAATCGCCTTTGTTTGTGGTCATGGAGAAATGACAGGTGTTGACACATATACCGCGGTAATAAAAAAAATTCTAAAGAATTCACGGATTCTTCTTTTTTTACCCAACCCTTAAGTTTGGCTAAATCTATATAATAATAATAATAATAATAATAATTATTATTATTATTATTATTATTATTATTATTATTATTATTATAATTATAATAATAATAAATAAATAAATAAATAAATAACGTGCCATGAATCAACTTTTCCTGACAAAATTTTGCAAACCAACAGCAACTTGCAAAGTGCATTCAGGACAGGCTGTAATTACCTAATATTCCCATGAGACCTTGAAACTTTTAATGGCAAGCAAACAATCTCTTCCTTCAAAATAAAAACAGATGAAAAGTTAGAGAAAACTTCTCCCACTCGTTGCAGCAACTGACTAGACCTTACATGCAAACCTTTCTTGTGAAACTCGTGTGACAAGTTAGATCACATGAGTCATAAAGGAGACTGGTAGACACGAGTGTGGCATTGTTTAGTAGACAACTTACATAGTGTAATATTAACGTTCATCTTCCCAAGACAGACATATGCAAATGGAGAGAACAATGCTGATGCATGAACTTGCATGTCATGTTAAAAAGGAAAAAGTTATTTAATAGACAGGTCAACCTTACGAAAATTAGGAGAAGAGAGAGACTGGTTGCAGTCTACTCTGACAGCTATGCGTTTAGTGGCTGTATTTTGCCTTCAGCCAACTGGGATTTTAAAATTATTTGGTCAAAAGTCATTCTTTTAGAATTTATTTCAATAGCCCTGGAATGCCCTCTATGGGTAGCACTCAATAATAACTCAATGCAATTACATCTATTTTTTTTTTCAGTGCTAAGCAATAAATTAAGTACACGTAATTATCTAAAATAATGTGAGATGCATGGACAGCATACCCGGCAGATAGGAATAATTTCCACTGAGAAAGTATACTTGTAATTGTAAGTGTTGCTGTGTACATCATGAGAGATGAGTTTCTCAGAGGTCTTGTATCTGCAACAAAGAGATCACATTTCTTTGTAAGACTAAATTGCATTAATCAATCGATGGGCTGTATCCTTTCAATGTGCACAACAACAAGAATTATACTTTCGTTTCTATGAGCTACATGTATGAACAAAGGGTTCAAGCACTTGTCAAGGAAATTATTATAATAATTATTGTAATTCTTCCATGTTGCACGTTACATGTACATGTATACATGTACTTTGTGTTTTTATATGCTCAGTAACTTAAAGACCCCTATCACAGCTACAGAGATACTGTATCCATTTGAGTGTACTGTAATTGCACTATAAGTGTATTCCCATGTAATCCAATAAAGCATTAGCCCTACATGTAGGTAATGATGGAAATGGGCACAGACAGACATTCCAACCCTACGCAATGCAATGCGTACTTAAATGACCACTCCCCATAGGGACTTTTCAGGGCCAATGAAACACAATGAACGAAACAACAGAACACAACAACAACTGTTAAGAATCCCAACTGGCCGGAGACCAACCAGTTGGCTATTTAAAAGTGCACCCGAGAAGTTGAACCATGCAGGGACTACCAGGAACAAATTCGACGATCGAGTGGTCAGAACGAGTCTTGAACCCGGGAACACCGGATCTCCACCTGAGCCACCAGTCATCTGTAATGGATGGAACAGGGTGGGAATGGGCCATTTCCGAGTTGCTGTTTGTCTCAGTTTCGAAGTGAGTCTTGGTGCTCAACTATTGTAAGGGAAATGAGTTTGATTTGCATAACAATTTGCAACACATTTCCATTTGAATGGTTTGAAACTGAGGCATGCAGCAACTTGGAAATGGGCTATTGATCAAATCTCAAGATTACTGTCACAGGAAACTTTTCGAGATTCCCATTTGGGAATTAAATGGGAAACTTTCCCACTCATGGGAAAAAATTGGGACAAGAAATTACTTTTGGGGGGAAAGTTTGGGTTTTTATTGGGAAACAACGTCTACTTTTCTTTTACATCCCAATATTGGGAATATGCTGTGAACGTTTTCCCAAGTTATACCCAAAGCTGGGAACAATATGGGAAAAGTTCCCAATTTATTCCTAATATTGTGAATTATGGGGGAACATTTCCCCAAGTTATTCCCAGAATTGTGATTAATATGGGAACATTTATCCAAGTTATTCCCAGAACTGTGAATAATATGGACAAATTTCCCAAGTTATTCCCAGCATTGGGAATGATATAGAAACCGTTACCCTAGTTATTCCCAGAATTGTGATTAGTATGGGAACATTTATCCAAGTTATTCCCAGAATTGTGAATAATATGGACACATTTCACAAGTTATTCCCAGCATTGTGAATGATACAGAAACCTTCACCCAAGTTATTCCCAGAATTGTGATTAGTATGGGAACATTTATCCAAGTTATTCCCAGAATTGTGAATAATATGGACACATTTCACAAGTTATTCCCAACATTGTGAATGATATAGAAACCTTCACCCAAGTTATTCCCAGAATTGTGATTAGTATGGGAACATTTATCCAAGTTATTCCCAGAATTGTGAATAATATGGACACGTTTCCCAAGTTATTCCCAGTATTGTGAATGATATAGGAACCACTTTACCCAAGTTATTCCCAGAATTGTGAATAATGTGGACACATTCCCCCAAGTTATTCCCAAAATTGTAAATAATAAGGGATTATTTCCCCAATTTAATTCCCAATAGTGTAACACAAATAAATGAAAAGAAAAGCCTTTATTATGATGATTCTATAGATTATAGAAATATCCTCCACGTTTCACCGGCCTTGCTCCAAAAGCAACATGAAGCATCAATGTTAAGAATTACACACTCCATGTCAGCACTTTATCCACTCAATGAATACTGTACCACTATCTTTCCCACTTTGTTTGAGGGTTAATTGGAGGACTTCACTCGGAATCTTGTTCATTTTTCTTCAATGTTTCCAGCGCCATCTTGTATAACGAGTGAGAGACAAGACTGGAACTAGTGAGCCGTTTTCATTTTGGCCAGCAGTCTCCACGGCAAGCTCTTAACGATTTTGGCGGTAATCGGCGGCTTTATTAACGTTTGTATCAACGCCCACAAATTTGTGATGATTTTTTGTTTGTTTTACTCTTTAAATGCTGATCCAAGGAAGGGAAATGCTTACAAGAACTCAAGTAAAAAGGTAAGCGTTAACTATAGGCGAATAACATTTGATTTGATGCCTTATTGTCTTCAAAATGACGATTTACATGTAGAGTACCTTCAAGTCAATTTTTCTGGCAAGGATACTTAATTTGGCTTTTTAAATGCTATAACCCTGCAATAATTGGTAAACCTTTTAACAAGAAAAATGAAGTTTTGGATCAAATGGTGAAGTAAACCATTTTGTATAAAAGTGCTCATACGGCGAATTAATTGATGTATACGATTGACAAATGATTCGTTCTGGTAAATGCTGCCTCTTTTCAATGCAGAATCATAAATGCCTGAGAAAACTAGGTATTATTGACGTTTGTAAGAAAAGAGAGCTAAATTTGAGTCTACACTTCACACACTTTAACTGTAATTGATTGAAATGATCACGAATTTAGAGGAATCGTGACTTGCATCATTGAAGTATTTACACGCATATATTTGTATTTTAGTTACCATGAAAGAAGAAGATACACTTCCTGAAGAAATTCTTTGACGGGACAGCAGGAAAAGGTCCTTTACAGCAGAGAAAAATGCTTAGCAGCCAATTCTGTTTCCCCGACCGTTTATGGTTTGATGTATTTAAGGATGACTCTTTGCAGACTTGTTATGGTTCTGTGGTTTATCTGAAATCTTAAAAAGCCCTTTTTGTATTTTAAATTTAAAACAAGAACCCAATCCAAAGATTTTGACCTGAAGGTAACTGCTTTGAAAGCAATTATTTTGTATTCTAATTTTTTGTGTGAGTCATGATGGTAACTGTTAGCTTCACTGGAATGGTGTCCAGCACATTTCTGATTTGCTGGTTGGAATATTATTTTACAGGAGCAGGTCACTATAACCTTGTTTCTTCCACATGTGCATTTCTACTTCTCAGTTATTTCAGGTCAATTCTTGATTTTTCTGACCTCGTTCAAGAAACATGAAAATTTTCATGTTTCACTCTCCCACCAACGCAGTACCACAGTTTCGTTAGAAACTATAATTTTGTTTACTCGTTCAAGAAAGTTTCAGCACTTGTAATGTCCAAAATTTCTGTCTCATTCCAAGTTTTTATTACTTCTTCCAAGAAATTTTAATCTAATTGATGCACAGCTTGGAATTATTCCAAGTCTGAATTTCCTGTGAAAATTCACAATTCTGTTCCTATGAAATTTCCAGGAATTCCTAGGAAGTCCCAGATTTATTTTGCAAGGGTGTGAACTATTTGGGAGTATTTCCCCACATTAATTATTTGAAGTTCTGATCAAACAACTCAACCAATTTTCCCAAAAAGAACAGAAACATTTTCTGATCCATTGCCTTTAGCTTATATTAAGTGTTTCCAAGTGTAAAATGCATTGTTTGCATTTTAAAGACACAGTCCAAATAATGGGCTGTCATAGTTACATTTATGCCTTTTGGAAAACCAACTGACAAATTTTGTTTATAGAGTGCAATGTGAAGTGCCAGCCTTCTACCCCATATGAACCATGTCAGTGTTAGCCCTACTAATGGAAATGGGCCCACACAACGCTCACATGGTTCATATGGGATAGAAGGCTGGCACTTCACATTACACTCCAATCAGTTAAGTCTATTCTCATATAAGTGCTACACAGGCAACGTTTGCAGAAAAAACGTAATCCTTCCTTGGGCAAATTTTGTTACCCTATTCCAGAGAGGTTGAGCAACACTGGAAACAAAACATTTATACGAGGATAGCATTATTAATATTACCGCGGCAGGTCTAATTTGCAGGTCGCGGGTTGCAGGTCATTGTTTCACCAATACAGAAAAGGTCCTAAACATTCTTAAAAGCTAACCTTAGGCCTAATTAGGCCTAAGGTTAGCTTTTATGAATGTTTAGGATACTTTCTGTATTGGTGAAAAACCAATACCTGCGACCTGCAAATTAGACCCACCGATATTACCAGTAAATGCTGTTGTAAACTTCTCAAACCACTCTTAAATCCAAGTTTAATGCATGTTATTTAATTATTCTAGTCTAAAGATAAATACTAATGTACACCCTTAGTGGTTATTAATACTGTTTATTAAATTGTTTAATTGTCACAGATTTGTGTGTTTCTCATTTACTATATAGCAGAGCAGTTGTCAATGGGCTGAAAATGAACAGTTGCATTCGAGGTTATGTTATGATTCCCATGGTGAACAGGCAATTATTGAGCCACCCCATTTGAAGGAAATTGCTGGGTCAAGAAAGGGAAATTATTGTGACAGGAATCTCTCGATAACAGGGGAAATTATTGGGACATGTAAATCCCAATATAAGGGTATTACTGGGACATGTAAATCCCAATGTAGGGCAATGTTTGGGATGCATGAATCCCAATATAGGGGAATAATTGGGACGTATAAATCCCAATATAGGGGAATTACTGGGACATGTAAATCCCAATATAGGGGAATTGTTGGGACATATAAATCCCAACATAGAGAAATTATTGGGAGATGTAAATCCCAATATAGGGGAATTACTGGGACGTGTAAATCCCAATATAGGGGAATTATTGGGACGTGTAAATCCCAATATTGGGGAGTTATTGGGACGTATAAATCCCAATATAGGGGAATTACTGGGACATGTAAATCCCAATATTGGGGAATTATTGGGACATATAAATCCCATTATAGGGGAAATAATGTGGAATTCTTGTCCCAAGATTGGTTTTTGTTGCACTTTCCCAATTTGGGAAATTCCCAAGAGAAACCCACTTAGAACACAGAAATAACCCATTTTATTCACAGATTGGGAATTGCAAAAAGTTTCCTGTGTGTAGATCTCCTTGCTCTTCTGATCGAGCAACAAGGTCAGACAACAGCAGGCTGTGGGTATCTGAGATTTTATTTCACAGCTATAAACAAGTGCATGCAATGAGAAAGGGTAGGTTTTTATTCAAACATTGCCCATGTAGCAGTTATATTTCAACAGAGATACTTTTATCCGTTTAAGAGCAATTTTAAGTGCTCCATGTACACGTATCTTTGTTTTCATGTAATCCACCTGGGCCCAATATATTATTGTTCATGAAAAGCCAATTGACATTCGTCCACAATTCAACACAAACACAGGCTTGAATTTTGCCTGCAGCAAAAGCCTTAAGATTGTAATGTTCTGTTGAAGGAAAACAATGGTCTCTTCAATTTTGGAGGCTAAAAATCTTCACAGTGGAAACGTTTTCTGGTCAGAAAATAGACTACAATAATAATATTTAATAATAATAATAATAATAATAATAATAATGATTATTATTATCATTATTGAACTTTCTGTAATTCAGGATTAGTTTAATCAGGCTCTGAACACTCTGAACAATGAACTTCCCCCTAACTTCTAAGTGTTAGCCCTTAGGTAGTAATGGAAATGGGCCCATACAATTTCTTCCCAGGTTAAAGTTTTTGGGAATCCGAGTTTCAGAACATTAGGATCTCAAACCACAGGGATTTGTGGTGCTACATGTACATGTATAGCAATACTAAAATTAGGCAATTTCATGATTACTGCACTGGAATACTTGCATAATAATTATTATGCATTGGCAGAGTTTGTGTAGTTGATTGAAACCCTAGTAACGAGGTTGAGTCGATTGTTGCTTAAAAGTAGTAACATGTACATGTATAACTATTATCTGTAGTTTCAAAACTTGCCTGCATGGGACAACAGACTGAAGAAACTCAACAAACTTGCGAGCATCAGCTCTTGACGCATAGAAAAAGTCCACTCCATCTAAAGAACATCCATGTAATCAAGGTTACTAAAATACAGCATTAGCCCACTGATTCCTGGGAGTGAGACTTAGGTCGTGTTCTAATGGGATCAACCGTTTCAACCGCAACCGGTTTAGGTTGAAGCGGTTGAGGTTTCCCAATAGAACACTTTTGCAACCGTTTTCGGTTGAAACGGGGTAACTCCTGGGAATAGTCATTACCAGAATTCTCTGCGTTGACAAGTTGAGGGAAAGCAACACGGCAGGAGCCCACGGCCGACTTTAAATGGCTCATGTAAACGACAGCGGTCGCTGCCAATGCTTTTTCAACCGTTTCAACCTAGTTTGATGCCAGTTGAAAAAGTTGATCAACCAGACCAACCAAAAACAGTTTTTTCTGAATAGAACACTAAAAAACGCAACCAACCCAACCAACTAAAAAGGGTTGATCCCAATAGAACACGACCTTACAGTAACAGATTTTACTCTGTCTAACGCCAGGCGATTTTACTCATCAACTGGGAAATCCTGCAATGCCTGAAGAGCAAATGGGTTAATGCCCTTTTCCTTAAGAGTGACACTTGCACCTTATACTTCACTCTGTCAACCGCCAGGTGATTTTACTTGTCGATGAGGGCAGCTTTGGGCGTGAAGGATCAACAACAACATCTAGATCCACTCAAAAATGTCGCCATTAGAGTATCCATCACCTCGAAAAAGCCTTTCTGCTCAACAATTCTCTGCATTTGTCTAACACTAATTCTGATTTTCATGATTTGTTCAATCTGTATGGATCATTTGACGGACTGTATCAGTTTTTGTATATTGGATATGACTCGTCCAAGCTGATAAACATACCTGATTCTTGCTTAACTTTCACAGTGTTTTGATGTGAATTGTGCTTTAAAATCAGCTGCTCCAAATAGAAGAATGTCTTTTTGTGGGATGTCTACAGATAGAGGGGCACAAACAAAACAAAAACAATTCACCATAAGCATTAACAGACAAATTAATTTTACTTTCTTTCAGGTTAATAAGTGATTTTGTTTTCAAGTCAGTGACTTGACACAGTTGATTTCATATTATTACAGTAGTTGTTGCCTTTAATTGGTAAGCAAATTTGTATGCCTTAAAGAATGCCCAAGTGCCAACTGAAGGCAAATTGACTACACGTAAACAGCTGTCATCAATCCAGTTTTCAGCCTTTTAAGCCAGAATTAGTGAGATACATGTACACTGTACATAATGATCATCGAAAACTGAAAAATTATCTGAAGGCAAGGTGCCAACGATCAAGCGGATGCATCATTTTCTAAATTTCAAATTTTTAGAACACCGTTGCCTAATGTTGTCAGGAATACAAATGTATCTTGTTCAAGATTTCAGTGAAAGTGCACTTCACTTTAAATATTTAACCGTTACGCTGTTTTTTTGGATGATCAATTACACTATAAATTATCAATGCCCTAATACGCTAATACAACAAATTCAATTTATACCACTACTTTGCAAACAAATACACTGGGCTAGCTGAAGGTTCACAGGCAATTAAGAAGTTGCAGGTATAATAAAGCTAACAAAGGCCCAGTTAAAAAAAATGCATAAACAGTAATTATAGTAAAAAGTAATAGGCTGGCATATTCCTAACGTTTTGGATCAATTTTGACAAATTAAAGAGTCTTTATAGAGGGTCCCTGTTGAAAAAAATTCTAACCATTAAAGGTACCATAAACTTAATATATAATTAAATTCTATTGAAAATCCTTGCAATGGCAAAAATTTGAAGCAAGTGTCAAGTCTAGGAGTCATACAATACAAAGTCCCATTAATTTTAGTGATGTCTGATCTACACTTTATATTCTGAGCTGACTTCTTATCAATAGTATACCTTTTGCCTGACTTGAACAACTGCCTTCCAGTAATCCTGAGCAGCCTGCCGATGGCAAGCATCACACATCTGACTTTGCACAACAAATTCCACCACAAACACTTGCTGCAAGATTGTAGAATTTACCACCTAAAAGCAAAATAATTAATCTGGTCAGTTAATTTAGCAGATAAAGAATCCTTGATCAGATAGCTTAAAATTTTCACAGAATGCCACAATCTTCATCATGAAAAAACCATGGGCTCAGTAGTCATTATGTAGTGCACTTGCTTTGAGAGCCGCAGATCACAGGTTCTAGACACGTTCTGGTTCAACTTCTTGGCTGCACTTTTAAACAGCCAACTTGGTTGTCTCCGGCCAGTTGGGATTCTTCAAGTTGTTGTTGCTCGGTTCATTTCATTGTCCCTGAAAAGCCCAGCCTATACGGGAGTGTTCAGCGTATGTATGTACATGTATGTATGTATGTATGTATGTATGTCCATTTCAAACTGCAGTTAGTCTACAGGTGTATGTAAGGGGCCAGTTAGGGCTAACCTGCAAAGCCCTAACTTCAACACCCAAAGTGGGGCTTGGAGGAAGATGTTAAGTGTCTCCAGTATTGAAGATTTATATGTCTGGACTATTTTTCTGTATGCTGGTCAGGTTGTGTGGGCAAGATTTCCCTGATCAACTCTAAGAGTCTTAAAAAAAACTGTAGACAGAGTGATGACTAACAATGGGAGCTGCTCTAATATGCAGGTAAGACAATGTTTACAGCTTCATGAAAGTTACCAGCAATTTTAAAAGGTTGTTATTAATAATTATTATTATTACATGTATAACAAAGCAGGCAAAGAGAGCAATTTAAAAGATAAATAAGACACAATTGTCTGTCCAGCATATTAGAAAATTCAAATTGTAATGAACATTTACAATGTACAACTGAAGATGGCATAGGAATGTTGAAACATGTCTTGTAATCTAATTAAAAGTGTTTATTGAAATCATTGCTCATCTGTTGTTCTTTCATTCGTTTGGTGGTCCGAGTCAAAATGGAAGTTTTCATTGCCACAAAGTTAACTTTCAAGGACTTGAATAATGGGTAGATCTGGTTTCAGACAAACTTTTTACATGTATGCAAAAATTGCAGGAAAATTATGTAACCATTGTGCAGACTAGTTAATGGCAAAAAATATGCAGATATAAAAGAATTTGAAGAGAGAATATTTTGTAAAATGCTTTGGCTAATTAGAAACTATCCATCACTAGCCACCGACCATGAGTGACAGTGAGATAATATAGCACAAACAGATGATTTTAACTCATTTATTCCTGCAACATTTACCACATTTTTGGGTACAATTCCGCGCAAGTTGCTCGGAGGTGAATAGAAAAGGATATCCAGAGTTTGAGGAGCCAATCAGTGTGCACATTCAATGCTATCCACCTATTTAAATATATACTAACAGAGTTTATCGACATGTTCTCAGAGGAGCGTCTAGGAATGGCACTTCCATTCATTCCTCCAATCTACTTCTCATTGTCAATTTGTTAACAACACTGTATCACTGTCATGTGGTTTGGCAAACTACTATTAAAATAATTATTATTAACCCTTTGCCTGATGAGAGCAAGACTTCTCGATTTTACTCGCCAATGGGGGCCAGAAATGAAATGAATGGGTTAACAACATTTAGGTCCATAAATTATGACTGTTCCTTCAAACTAAATTTCAATTAAAGTAATCATTGAAGAAGGAAATTTTTAATTAATAAACAGTACTAACCTCTTTCTGGATTGTCAATTTGACTTTGATTCTCTTTGAGTGAGGTTCTGTCCACACAAATCCAGCATCAACTAAACGCACCTGAATGCATTAAAAGACTTCAAAATGCTGATTTTAGAAGCAATAATTAGGACCCTATGTTCTCCATTGCATGGTTTCAGTGTGTTGCAGTTTGTGGTCCTATTTAATACCCAGAATTATTCTTAATAATTTATTCCAGTTACAAAATTAATAATTATTCTACCTTACAGCAATAATTCACTGACATACAACGTACATGTACAGTATTGATCAAAAGTAGTGCAAGCAAGATTGTGAGAAATTGATGCAACTGTAATCATTCTCAATTGTCCCTTAAGTTCTCTACTCAGACTGCTCAAAAGGGTTGTCCCTGGAGTCTCCCATTTTCCCCTTTGATCAAACACCAACATTTAATCTCCTTTAATTTTGACAGACTTGATTCAATTTACATTAAATGTGGTCTCCACATCTAGTCATTGCCAATGTCATCATTATCATTATGTACATGTGTACCTAATAACTTGTTAGGCTTCTTGCATAAACTGCCAAATGTTTCTCATTAAATACATGTAATACAGTGTTGGAAATAACAGTCGGTCATCGGACATTGTCCGACCAAATTTTGAAAATGTTCGGCCAATTTCACATTATGATCGGACACGATGACCGAACATCTCACCAGCACATCTTGAGTTATCTTCTTCAAGGTGTTGTCAGTCAATAAATTATGTCCGGTCCAATTTGTCAAATGTCCGACCAAAATGAAGATTTGAAAGGACATACATGTATGAATAATTTCCAGCACTGTAATAGTTTGATAGAAATAACTGGAACAAGTCTAACTTACATACATGTATAAATGATGTCTAGAATAATTATGTTATGAGCTATTGAAGTAATGAATAACAGAAAATAATTATTATACCACAATTTCTTGTACTCGCATCTGATTGGCTAATTTGCTGCTGTTGATAAGAATGCTGCTCGTGTTATGCTGACGTCAATTTGTCGCGCAGTATAATAGCCAATCAGGAATGCTCATCTTGGTAAATAAACCAATCATATTGCGAGAAAGTTATAAACAATGCTTGATCTTTCTTTGTGTTATGATTTTGGTAATGCTCTGAAGTAAACACTGTCTTTGGCGTTGAAGTGGTAAAAACAAATAATTGAAAGTGGATCAGCGTTGTCTGTACTCTTATCAACAATGATATTCATCATCACAGTGATCAAAATTTGTTGTAGACTTGCAACAGTTTGACCACTGTGATGACGAATATCATTGCTGATAAGAGTACAGACAACCCTGAACCACTTTCGATTTGTTAAATGCAAACTCTTTGATTAATTTATTACTAATAATGCTCACCTTGTTTAAACCTTTCAGCTTCTTTAAGCAAAGAGCTAATAGCTCTCTGGATTCCAATGCACACGCTACCCATTGGCTTGGTGGTTGTAAATACCTGATTGTTCAAAGAAGCATTAAAATTTTGAATCAGAGAAACTACATGTAACACGATTCAGGGCCACACACATATTTGTTGGAAGCCTTTGCAGAACAATGAAATTACTAATTATTACACCAGAAACGCTGGCTATTATTATTCAGTGAATAAAATACCCTGCATTCTGTAGTTTAGTAAATGTAATCACATTCGACTGAAGGCAATTACATGTACCCATACATCTTATTCCAAAATTGCTGCCATTTTAGTATTCTTTTGTTTCCATGCAAATTGGCACTTATGGCCTCGTTACGGTTAAGTATTCTTTTGAATTTTTACGTTTGAAAGCGAGGCCATAAGGGCCAATTTGCATGGAAATAAAAGGATATTAAAGTGGCGGCCATTTTGGAATAAGGTGTATTATTTTCAAAGTTTTCACAAACTTGCAATTTAGAAAACAGTGAAAATTCAAATGCAGTGAATACTTTTGTTATACCTCTTAAGTCAAATACGATTTCCAACTGGAGGAGAACATGACGTGCTTCAAATCTCGTGATCTCCCTTGGACAAACAAACTAATTTCCTAGGGAAACAAGACTTGAACCTTCGACTTGCATGTTATCTCAGAGCTTATGCACCATAATAAAGTGGCAAATTTGTTTGCCAGCCTTCATAAGAATTGCTTTTTCGGCTGTCATGGCAGTTAAAGGATTTCAAACAAGAAATTACAATTAAAAGCAATATTGAAGAAGGTGTACAGTATGATTTTTCACTAAAAGTTTTAGCATTCGTAACACTCAGATTTATTTATTTTTATTTGCAGTTACATGTAGGATTTGTAACATTTTGGAATAAAATGGTAAGGTCACACCTGTATAAAATTCGTTTTATTTTTGACTTGGGAGGAAACCAGAAGCACTCTATCTGCAATGATAGTCACAGGTAAACCAAACTCACTTTTCCCCCATCCTGGAAGGCAGGGGAGACGGGGTGAACCGTGATATAAAATCTCATCTCCCGAATATATACCCGGCCACTTATTTACGTACGAGTGGAGTGTATTGTTATATTTCTCGTTCTTCAAACGATGCTGCTACAAGAACACAACAGTGCTCGGGTATTCTGCAGTTACTCTTCCTAATTTCCCTAAGTATAGGGTTAAGATTCCTTAGACCGCGCAGTACAAACTTGTACACCTTTAAACATTTAATAGTTTTTGCTCAGCTGATTTCGGCTTCATGTACAATTCATTCACGAGCGCTTGAGTTGCTTCCCTTTTAAAGCTGGTAAAAATAACTGCAGTAGTCATATCTTACCTTTCACATGCTTTGCAATAATATAAATTGCCCTGTTTCGGAATTCCCTCTGTGATGTCGACTTGAGATCGGAGACATCCGACGCACATGTTCGAAGGATTTGGCGTAGTAAGAACCCCGCACTGGCAGCAAAGGCTGTAAAATAAGCCACACATAACAATTAAAATCAAATATCGTTTCCCAAATCTTTTCATCTTTTGTCAGTTAACCTTGACTGCGCTTCACTCGTGGGAACTGCGTCCATGTACTCCATCTTGGATTACTCAGCAACTGCCTCCTCCCCAGTCGCCCGCGCGTGAAAGGAAAAGCGTAGCGCGGGGAATGATGGGGAGGCGGGGAATTCCTCCTTCCCATCATTCCTCGCGCTCGCTCTTCCTACTTGCTACCAGTTCCCCGCACTCGTGCTTCACACTCACTAACAATTTTCGCTTGCTTCACAGAAAAAGTCTGAAGAGGAGGAAGTGGTGAGGGTAAACTGGGGGCGATTCATTAAACGTATTACACAGGGTACCTCGTCCACTTATACAGGCTACCCAAGTCGAGCGTTGAAATGTGACGGAAAGCATGACTATGGATTCAAGACTAATGTGGACGGACAGTCATACATAGACAGGGCATGAGACACCGACTGCGTGGAAAATGAGAACTGGGTATTAAATACCGGATAATGCATGGAAAATTTGATATATTTTCATAAATGTTAACGTATCAAAATTCAGCTTGAAAACGAGGCTCATAGTTGCTACTGCGAAGGTGGGGAGTCGACAAAGATCAATTAATTCGGGGGGGGGACAAACAAAGAGTACTATGGTATCTTCGAAAGTGGCCTATCAGCCTCGATATCTGAAGGAATCTTATATGTCGAAAGAATCCTATTCACATGGCAGAAAGGGTGGCTGGTTAGAAGAAAAACGGTCTAGCCTTTCCAAAATTTAGGACAACTATGGCAAAGTTACTCTACGCTGCATCGAATTTGATCGGCCCCCGTACGTTAGGGCAGCAGACTTGAAATATTTTAACATTGCCTGCTATTGTTATTGCGCATACGTTCTGCGCATCTCGGATTTCCTAT